>NW_010430078.1:22308-30363 GCF_000710305.1 Buceros rhinoceros silvestris
ACCCTCGGCAGGTCCTCTGCTGCTGCACTAAGCACCTCAGAGCAGATGGAGATCTCATCCCTGGGAGTATAATCAAAAATCAAGGTTTAGCAGCAAATTTCTAAACTTCAGGCAGTTTTGTCCTTTGAATAACATTACAAAAAAACCCCAAAAACCAAAAACCCAAAAGAACCCAACCCCAGACCCGTCAATGGGGGGTTTTGATATCAATTTGATATGGTATCTTCCTTGTAGAAAGAGCCACTTAGAAATATTTATACAGTGACTTGTTAAAGCAGCTATAAATAATACATTAGTGCTGCAGAAATGTCCGTTAACGTTGCGGTGTACTTGCTTCCTGAGACAGACTTTTTTCCTTAACTCTTTAATTCCCAACGCACTGTTGTGTGGACTGTAACATATAACAGATACATAATGTAGGCTTTAACATAGATCAAGCTATAATTTAGCAAAAGTGCGTCCCGAGGCTTCTCTGATAGTACACGCAATGCTTTTTCCCTTAATTACCTTGTCATGATAATTCCCTTTAATTATCTTGCCATAATAAATTCAAGAGGTGAATTAATGCAGAATAGTCACTGTGCAACACTGGTAATTTCAACAGCTTTGGATTTTCTGTCAACGGTTTTGCTGACAAATCAGGATCCTTTGCACCCTCAAACTGCTGTTCGAAGTTAGCAGTGCCCTATTTTTCTTACGTCCCGTATTTCCTCATTACGAGGAAGGTAGTGGAGCAGAGGAGGAGTGTGAGGAGGGGCAGAGCTGAGGTTGGGCTGTTAGGGCTGGGGGAAATAAATAGACCTTTGTGGTGGTTAAACGGACCCGAGAAGTTCTGCGAGGTTTTGTTGAAATAGCTTGCTGCTGCTGTTCCGTTTACAGGGTTTGGGGAAGGTTAAAAAAACCACGTCAGAACACTTCTCTCCTATATACAGATTTAAAGGATTCAAGATACACAGAGAGGGACTCAAGTTGAACAAAACAGCATTCTGACAGCCCTTGTTTGTGGTGGTGGTGCTACAGGAGGAGCTTTAATTTGGTCTTTTCCGCCCAGAGCTCTTTGGAGTGCGGGAGAAGCTGAAACCCGGGAGGTGGAAATGCCTTTTCCCAGCTGGCTGTGGAGCCCCTTCCCTGTGGGGCTGGTGGGGCCAGGATGGATTCGGTGCCCAAGCTTCAGGTCTGGGAGCAGCACCAGCTGCAGGCAGCTCCTGCAGAGCTGGGCTTAACCCCCCTTTCTGTTACATAAGGCAGAGCCGAAGCCTCTAGCAGTGATCCTAATTCTCTGGGACAGAGGAAAAAAGACCTGTCTCATTCTGATCTTGTTAGCTGCGGAGTGAATCTCGGTCTCGTTAGCTGGTGCTGCAGTGCAGCGAGTGCTAGCCCATCAATCAGGAGGCTGCAGCTCAGCATCCTCGATAGAGCCGAGGAAGCTTTTACATACAGACAACCTACATAAAGCCCTGACATAGTCTGGATCAATAATTACAATCTATTTGTTTCCCCCTCAAAACTAACTAATTAAGGTAGGCACCGTTTTATGCACAGATTGGTGAAAGCTATTGTGGTAATCCCCAGTAGCCCAAGGGGTGGTTCTGGGGGCTGTGTGCAAGCACTGGTGGAGCAGCTATCAATTCTTCACACTCTGGTCGTTGCCTTTTTCCTGCAGCTTTTGCCTTACCCTGCTCTGCACGTTCTCCAAGCTGCAATGCTGCTTTCTCCGTACCGTTCTCCAAAGCTGATAAAGCTTTGAGGGTAATGAAGTGCCCTGGCTTCTGCCAGAAGCAAAAAGAGGCAAATCAACCCGTGCAGACCATCTCACTGCTTGCAGAGGCTTATTTCACTCTGTTGAATCCAACCCTGCTCTCCTGAAAGCCCTGTTTTGTTTCACGCTGAGCTGGGGGCAGTTCTCTCTGTCCTACGGGAAATGCCACCCTTGCCTTTCCTCTACCAAAACACGGCGGTTCGGTGCTGTGTTCCTGCAGTGCACGGTCTTCCTGAATTCCAGACGGAGCATTAAAAATTCATGGTCACGGCATTCTGCTCTAAAGCTGATAGTTATGATGACGTTTATTCTGAGACAGCCCAGCTCTCTGGATGTGCGGGAAAAGAAACTCTGGGAGAGAGCAAGTGGCTGGTGAAACATCACTGAGAACCATGAGAAGAAAAAGTAAGATTTGTTTGCAACAAACACCCAGATGCGGTTTTGGTGGTCAGCCTGTGGAAGAACTGTTTTGAGTTGGCTTCACGTGTATCTGTACACGGGCACTTGCTGAAACTGGGTCTGAGCACCAGCGCAGCACCGTCCTGAAGCGTCGGGTTTCTGTAGGCACAGGTTCTGCCATGCAAAATATGGAATATTTTTATTTTAAGGGGTCAGGGAAGCCCAGCTGGTGGGAGGGCATTTCCTGAGGACTTGAGCTCTGGAAGAAGTGCTGTTGCGCTCTTCCCCTTTTTTGGTGGCTGAGGCAGGTGGAAGCGCAGCCCTTGGCAGAGCCCGTTGGCAGGACGTGCCTTCACTGGCACACTGCACCTGGGCTGAGTGTGTTTGTCACTGCCAGGTTTCCATCTTGTGAAACCACACTGGCACCTCGGGCTGTGCTTTCTGCTGGCTGTGCTTGCTCTTTTACGAACTTATTTGCGGCAGGCTGTTGTGCTGCCATGTACCAGCATTTCAGAGAGGACTTTGGTGTCTGAGGGGTTTCGGGGCAGAGGAGTGAGGCTGAGTGAGGACCTGGAAAGCGCCTTGCAGGGAAGGAATATCCCGAGCATGTTCAAAATAGTTTATGCGGGAGAGAGAGTGAGTCTCACGGTGAGGATGACCTAGGCAGTTATGTAGGAGTGTCCGTAACTCTCTGTATTGGATTTTAAATGTGTACAGATCTCTACCCACAAACCTTATTCGTACCTTTCTCTGGCACCAGGTTTTGAGGTGTCCTCCCTTCAGAGCACCCCATGCCTGAACCCCCAGCATCCCCCCGCAATGCCCCGGTGCAGGCGCATGTTTCCCTGGGACATATTAAAAGGCAAAACGATGCTGTGTTCTCGAAGGAATTGATAGTCCTGGATTAGGGAGTGGTAAAGGGAAAAGTCGGTCATGCTTCTCTCAGAAACTGGGTTGGACCACGGAGAGCTGGAACTCTGAACAGCTTTGCAGCCTGGAACGTGGTGGTAAACCACAGAGAGGTCATGGATTGCTCTGCTTCCTGAGGCAGTGTCTGCTCATGGCACTTCTCTGCATGCCAGCTCCTCCTCACCCGTAACTGATCCTAACGTGCACCAGTTGCTCAAATCTAAGGTATTTCCACTACGGTGAACTGTGGGGGGAAAAATAATAATAATAAAAAATTGTCTGTGTCTTAGTTCAGCACCCAAAGTGCAGACACACGTTCCTTTTCCAGGTAACATCATCTCAGAATGTAATAAAAGCATTTTTCCTTTTTAGATGGGAATGTTACAGAAATAGTCTCAATATTCATACGTGTCTCTACAGTTGCCTTGGACGATGTGACTGCACTCAGCAACCTGAGGAGATGCAGCACAGAGCTGAGAAGGAATCTCCAGCAGCTTTTCTCAGTTTCTGAATCTTGTAGGGTCTAACAGAATTCACTTCTTAATCTGGTGTTGCAGCTGGGAGCTTTGGGAGCTCCTGTCCTTCCCTCCCAGGGCTCATGTAACCAGCTCTAGCAGCTCCTCTGAAAATGCTCTTGACATCGCTTGCAATTAATCCTTTGAGTCTTAGTAGCTACAGAATTAGTCATGCAACAATTTCTCAGTTTTTATTGTAATTCCTGAGGGTTGAAAGGGAGCAGCAAAGGCAAACAAGGACATTTGCTGCACTTGGAAGTACTTGTGCTGTGAAGAGGGCACTCGTGGGCTTGGGGTGTCTGTCGTGCTTGGTTCTGGTAACCTCTGCAAACAACGACCTTTATATTTAATGTGAGCTACTCCAGCTTGCTAAGGCGAATCGTTTTATTAGAGAATTTTGAGCGTGCACACACTGTTCCCTATGCATGTGCTTCCCAGGATCCTGCTCACTCACTCCCAGGGAGAGGCATCCAGCCTGAGCGACATGC
Organism: Buceros rhinoceros silvestris; assembly: GCF_000710305.1. Lineage (NCBI taxonomy): Eukaryota > Metazoa > Chordata > Aves > Bucerotiformes > Bucerotidae > Buceros > Buceros rhinoceros. Next base: position 26,379 of record NW_010430078.1, read on the forward strand.
AGAGCTGCTGTGGCTGGGGCCATCATCTCTCCCCAGCAGTCAGTGAAAGCCACAATCACATGGCCCCACCTTGGGTAAGCTTGCCCTGATTTAGAGCTTTTCGTTGCAGAAAATTCACCCTGGTCCTGGCTGATTCCCTTCTGTCTCTATGTTTGTAGAGCATCTTGTGCTGCTTGTCTCCAACCACTTCTGGAAGTTGCATTCTGAAAAATAAGCTGTTGTTATCAAGCCTCCATTCCGGTAGGTTTAGGGTAATTTTTCCTTTCCATTTTCGTGACTTTGCCAGGTTGTTATGTGCTTTTTGCCTTCTTTTACCCATGCATGAGCTGGATATAATACTTCCCTGCCTAGCAATGTTGTGAAGCTTTTTTACTTCTGTAAAGAGGTGCTTTGAATACCTCAGGATCAAGGTACAATTCAGTCCTAAATGTGATGGTGTATTTCCTCTTTCAAGTAGTTCTGAAGCTCTGATTTCTTCAAGCACACCAGCAGAGTTGAGATGAGATGGGAGCAGCAATGTGTAGTGGTCTGTGCCCTGTCCTCATCCCATCTCTGAACACAGATCTCAGAGGGATCAGGAGAAATATTTATTATTTCTCCACTTCTATCAACTGAAGAACAGAATCAGAATAATTTATGTTGGAAAAGACATTTAAGCTTCTCCAGTCCCCCCGTTCCCCAGCGCTGCCAGGTCCCCACTGCCCCCTGTCCCGCAGCAGCACCTCCACACGGCTGGGAAACCCCTCCAGGGATGGGGACTCCACTGCTTTTGGGGAAGAAATTGTTCAACAACCATTTTGGCGAAGAAATTGTTCCTCAGGTTCAAGCTAAAGCTTTCCTGGCCCAACTTGAGGCCATTTCCTCTCATCCTGTCACTTGTTCTACAACCTCCTAAAATCAGTAGCCTTATCAATGGATGAAGAACAGACATGAACCCAAAATGCATAAGCAATAGTAATGCAAAGTTGGGGATTTTCTTAGTTACTCTAGAGATACTTAGACCAGGAAAGAAAGCATGTAGACCAGGGAGAAATGACAATGCTGTTACTAAAAGTATGTTCTGTGTTTTGCTCTAAGTTTTCTAAGGGCCAAAGGTCAAAACAACCTGAAGATTTTATATTTGTAAACAGGGTAGAGAAACAAGAATTTGTACTTAGAATGTATCGATGGCACTAGAACTCTTGACATCTAGATCCTGATCCTTCATCCATTCAAGCTAATGGAAATCCTTTAAATCGTCGCATTAATCCTACTGACCACGGGCTTTGGGTATATAAGGCTCCTGTTACACTCCCGTATCCTCACCAGAAGTATTGGTTGAAAAGCATGTTTGTGGTTTGTTTTTTTTATTCTAAACAAACCAAGCCCCTCATCTACAGTAGTTTCTAAGTAACAAAGTACAGTAGAAAAAGAAAGCAACCACCAAGTATTTTCTGTTTGTATGTGCCTTTTAAGAATGTTAAGGGATCGTGCTGGTTTCTCCTGATGGGGTAAGGATGCTCGGTGTAAGTCAGTGCTAATTCCTCTCTGCAATCTGCAGCTCCTCAGAGTGTTGGACTAAAGTTACTGACTCCTCTGGCCCTTCCAAAGCGTTCGGGAGCAGCGCTGGAGTACGGCTAGTTTAGCCGCACACGTGGGACGAAAGATCAAGAACACACTCAGCGTTGTTGTCCTGGGAGCTCGGCTCCCAGTTATCTACAGACGGGGCATGAATGAAGCGGGGAGAGTCACTGATGAACTGTGTGCTTAAACCCGGCGTAGCTGTGCGAAGAGGAGGGTAGCAGTTAACTCTGAGCCTGTAGGTCATGGTGGTTCGAAGGTTAAGCACCTGTTGTTGTGTAGTGTCCTCCTGTGAGGGCCTGGATTGGTGTCACAGCTTGACGTCTCTGCAGAGACAAACCCCAAGATTTTTATCCTCTTCAAATTGGTGGTGACATTTTACAGAGGTCGAGCTGCATCACCTTCCAGAGGGTGAAATCTTCTGCGAGGTGCCACCCTGCAACTATTGCTGATGATCCAGGGCTCTCCCCAGCGTGTGAGGGCACCAATTTCCTTTGGGGTCTGCTGCTGCTCCAGATCCCTCTGGGATCTGCTGCTGCTCCAGGAGAATCACCGGCTCCAGGGTGTGAGACTCCTCCAGCAGCAATCCTGTAAGAACTGGGGCCTTGGGGCTGTCTGTGAGCTCTGACACAGCTTTAAATGCAGAGACAGAGGCAGGCGGCGAGAGGCATTTTGTAATCACACTTGACACACCGTGCGTTGTCCCTTTGAGCAGTAAGACACTGGTGATACCCGTGGGGCTGTCCCTGGGAGCTGAACTAGCTGGAGGCATTTCACACACCCCTCGCACCAAAGCTTTGGTCTGAACGTCTGGCCGACACGCTGGCTGACACGTGCTTCTCTCTTGGCAGCATCACCAGTCTCCTCTCTCTGCTGGGGAATTTTTTTCTCTATCTGAGGATCAGTTGTGAGACCCTTTGGCAAGGCCAGCCCTGGGCAGTGCAGCTGCTGCGTGCTAACACCCCCCAGCCCCACAGACAGGAGTCAGCCCATCTCTGAAGGTCTCTGTGGTGTGCACAGCCGCTGGGTGCACATCCCTCACCCCAAATGCATTTTGTTATCCTCTCTGAATGGTGGGTGGTCTGTGGCCCAGAGACCCCCAGGCTGGTGCTGACCTGGTGGTTGTGCTGTGGCTGCTGCTGAAGAGCAGGATCCCCTCACCCTGGGCGCCGCGGGAGAACATCAGTGGTGGAGCCCACTGCGCAATTTCTTTAGTTGCTTTTGGCCTGGTACGTTGGTTTGTGGCTGCCAGGAACAAACTGCCGAGTTTGAGCAATCTCTTCCTGTAACAGCTCAAGAAAGTGACATGTAGATTAAAAGGGAATTTCGATATTTGCTTTTAGGGTTTAAAAGTGCTGTTAGCTTCCCTCTAAGTGCGTGCTGTTAAGTTTAAATGTATGACTTGGTCTCTGTGAACATTTTCCACTTTAAAATCTGTTGTTAAAAACTTGCAGTGTGAAATTAAACACACTGAGAGAGTCTGAAATCATCCATCAGTCCAACCCATCTGTGGACTACCAGAGCCACAGAGCTGTCCCTTTACTGATGTCTGTGCGCGTGTGAGACCCGGCAGTGACATCAAAACTCTAGTTTTATAAAAACAAAGTGAAAAAATTGACCTTCAGAGACTCCCATAACTCATGCCCTGGGTATAAACAAACACCACTCATTATTTTGGTTCCCGTTGGTAGCAAAGTTTGCAAAATGGCACCGTTTCCCTCAGAACAGCATTCGGATCAGCAGCATGCGCTCATGAACGTCAGCTTTCCCGAGATGCTCAGCCACAGCTGCGCTTTCAGCACAGCACTGTCTTTTAGATGTTACGTACCTCTTCCTCATGGAAAATTTCCTCTTGGGGAGGAGGTGGGAGGTGGTTTCACCTGCCGTTCTCCTGTAGAAGGGGGAGCCCTGTTTCCCCAGCCTCCTGACCCCCTCTCTGCTCTGTCCCTCTCCTGCTTCTCCAGGTCATACCCTTTAAGGAGAAGCAGGTACAAAATGTTCAGCACGGAGGATGCTTGGGGCTGTGTGAGGAGTGCGGTGCTGAGCTTGGTGGAAACCTTCCCCAAGGGAGTTGAGGGGCTTTGATGGCAGGAGAGGACAGGACAGGGGCTGGCACCACAGGAGCGCTGGACGGACCCATCTGCTCCATCCTGTGGCGATGCAGCACTGGGGTGTTGTTGACAGTCCCCGAAGAGCTGTTTTCCTCCTCTCTAAGGTCATCACTACCTGCCACAGCATGCTGCAGAATGCGAGCTCTATGGGCTTAAAATTTGGGAAGGTGCTAGAGCAGAGCAGGTGTTGCGAATGCTGATGGTAAAGGCAGGTTAATTCAGCAGCGATGCCGTGGTACAGGGCACAGCACACCAGCCACCTGCCCTGACGCTGTGGCCAGGTGGAACGTCCCCTGTCCGAAAGGGCAGCTCCC
>NW_010430078.1:30442-33111 GCF_000710305.1 Buceros rhinoceros silvestris
CCGGCCCCCGCCCCTGACGCTGTGGCCATGTGGAACGCCCCCTGTCCGAAAGGGCAGCTCCCGCCGCCGCCTCAGCCTCCGTGTGCTGTCAGGTCTGCTGGCGCTAGGCCCTGGGGTTCAGCTCATGGCGTTCATCTCATGCCTTTCCCTCTGCAGTGATCTTTTTGTCATTAGGAACTGGGATGGTGTGTGTATGGGTGCCTTTGTTAGAGCAGTTGAGTCAAGCGTCACAACTCCTTGTGGGGAGAAGTCTTTGCTTCCACCAGCGTGTCAAGCTGCAATGTAAAATACTTCAAAATATTATCCAAACTGTTTTTGGAATGTGCCTAAATTTTGTGTTTATACATGGGAAATATCTCCTGAGCGTGGAGCTGTGGTACTGAACAAAGGGAGCTTGTTTCCTTTTGTTCGTTTGTTTGTTTGCTGAGTTTTTCTAGCATAGATGTTCTTCAGCAGCCGTAAGAAAGTGAGGAGGAAGACCAGGTCCTTCCTATGGGTCCCTCCCAGCCACTGCGAACTGCATGACAGCTTTTGCTCTGAATAGTTCCTTACTTTCAAATATCTATACAACAGTTATTCTTTTTCCTTCACTTGTGGAGAACTTAAGTACTAATTGCTCCATTTTTTCTGTTGCTTGGGTGTTTTACGATGTGGAACTTCGTTGCCTACTGAAACACTAGCCATGGCGTGTTTTCCCGGGCTCCCTGAGTATGTGATGTTCCACCAAGGAGCTGCGTCTGCTTGTTTCTTTAGGTTGTATCAACACAGACAAAAACACTTGGACAGTCAGAAAAATAACCTCTCATTTTCTCAACTTCAGCCCTGGCAGATGCAATAGGGCAGGAACACAGTGATCTTCCCAAGGGCAGATCTGCCACTTCAGGCCACTTAGAGGCCATTTGGCTCGTAATAGTAAACATAGCCTTTGAACTGCAACCTCTCCTTCAGGCGTGCAGGGATGGGATGGGCGGTGGTTCCCACTCCTTTCTCACTACCACTGGTACGACTTCCCGCAGACGCAGGGACCAGGGAAACCCCTGGAAACCCACTGCAGCCTTTCTGTGGGACTGTACAACAGACTCGCATTTGCAGCATTTACAACCCAGCCTGATGGCATCCAGAACGTGTACAGGAACACCACAACCCTTCTGCGTTCATCCCACCACACAGCACGATAAGGTTGGCATTTCCAGGTGGTTCAAAGCAGGATGAGAAGAGACAGTGGGAAGAAGTGGCCAAAAATGGAGCATATTACAAAATGGGCCATGTTGTCTCCAAGGTCAGCTCCGCGAAGCTTGGGGAAAACAATGTCAGGGGTTTTTAATTTAAAAAAAATAAGTTTAAAAAAATTAAGATTTTTTTTAAACAGAAAATGAGCTAATTAACTGACGCCAAGCAGAGCACCAAACCCCGGGAGAACAGGGAGTCACACGAGAATTTTCAGTGAATCGCAGAAGTATAAAGCCTGCTGTGAGCTTCAGCATCAGCAGTTTACCCTTGTGGGGAGTGACCAGGGGATGTGACCATACCCCTGGCAATGGTTAAAATGCTGGAGGATTATTGTTTAGCATATTCTAACAGATGGACAATTAAGCTGAGGAAAGTGCACCAAGCAAAAGATAGGGAGAGGTGCAGAAAGAGGCATCCACGGATTTCCCTCGGGGATGGCATGAGGCAAGCAGCTGCACAGATAATATGGAAATGAGAGGAGAATTGTTGAGTAAAACTTCTACTTATCCCTGAGACTGTGGAAAAACTTAAAATTTGATTGCACGAAGCTCCTCCACCATTTGATTCCACCATAACTATTTCTGGAGTTAATAATATTCCAGGGCACACTCAAGGGAATTGAGTGGTTTTATTTTGCAGGAGCTAATTTCAAAATTCTGAGTTAATCATTTAGAAACAGAGGAAAGCTTGCTGGGCATCCACCAACGACAAGCTTTCTCACAATCCCATAAATGAGCTGATATGTAACCTTGGTTTTTCACTAGAATAAAAAAAAAGTATTTGCAGCCACAGGTCTCTGACTCTTGTGTGCGTACAAGGAGACATCCTGCCTTGGGCACCGATGCAGCCATTGGGCTTTGCTCTAAATTCACTTTGGTTTGCTGGTATTTAACAGTAGTAATTTATAGCTGCAAGCTACTGAAAAGTAATGGAAGTTTGTAAACAAAAGAAAGCTCCTATTTTAATGTAGCTGTTAGCTAAAAAGTACAATTATCCTTAATTTCGTTGTAACCGTCCTTTAAATGCGACACTTAAACTGAATTCTTGCTACCTAAATCCTTACCTCGTTCAGTCGTGCGCTTGCGCGGCTGGGTGTGTCTTGGACCTGCCTGGAAACAGCCATCAGAGGATCAAGTCTCCCTATTAAACAGCAAGAAGTATTCAAACTTGACTTTATGAGCGAGCGTGAGGGAGCAAAGTCATGCTTTTGCTGCCTTGGGGAGTGGGCTTTGCTTACCTGGTACAAACCCTGAGCCAGTGCCAAGCGCCTAGTTTGAGGGGGTGCAGGGGGTTGCTGCCCACATGCCCAGAGCTGGCATCGGCAGCTGGAAGGATCCGACGGGACCTTTGTACCAGCAAGAGCCTGGTGCTGAACCTGGCCAAAGAGGTGTCCAGCTCCAGCCCCAGGGAGGCGGGGGCCCTGGGCGGGGGGTCACAGC
>NW_010430078.1:33291-69287 GCF_000710305.1 Buceros rhinoceros silvestris
CACCGGCCCTTTGTTCCAGCAAGAGCCTGGTGCTGAACCTGGCCAAAGAGGTGTCCAGCTCCAGCCCCAGGGAGGCGGGTCCCTGGGGAGGGGGTTACCAGAAGCAAACCTGCCCGGGATCTCGCCTTCACACTCCTCCCGGCGTGTGCAGCGCAGGGCTGTGTGGTGTTCCCGGTAGACGGCCCTTCCACGGGCTCACACGGTTGCCCCTTCCCAACACTCGTTCCTCACAGCACGGCTACTGCCGGGAACATGGCTGCACGTTTCCAAACGCAGCCTTCCCTCCCGCTCTGTATCACAGCCCCAGCGGCTCCACAGAACGGTGTACCGACAAGTCACAGAGCTGAGGGGAGCCATTCCTCACCCCGACTGAAAGCCATCGTAATTCTTTTGCTTTATTCGGGCACAGGGTAAACACTGATCAGCAGTTTTTTCCCGCAAGTCTGGTGTATTCCTTTGATTCCGAGGAACCTGGCCACGCGTTTTGAACTGGTGGAAGGAATACGGCTTAATTACCAGGAGATTCCCATTGCATTGCTTTGGGGAAATAAGTTTTACTTCTGTACCACTGTTCCTCTCCTCCTGTCTTGTGCAAATCTGATCAGCGCTGATTTTATATTTTCTTCTAAGCCAATGATCAAAGTGCTCGGCAGCCTGGAGCTACCCATCAGTTCCTGCCAAGATGAGATTGCTCAGTGGGTTTTCCATCCCGAGGCCAATCACTGAGACGGTGTTTAATTGTTTAAAGACCCTGGTATTGAATTGGTGTTTTTTCTACTTTGTTAGTTGAGAAACTCCATGGTATTGACCCAAATCTGAAGTATATTATGTCAGCACTGGCTCACCTGTCAGCAGAAGGTGTAACCTTCTCCAGTCAAGGAGGTAAGGTTATTGCTACTGCAGCTGGTTACCACAAACTAATGTTAACTGCCATTCCTTGTATTATTCAAACAGCTTAGATTTAGCTGAATTTTTAGCCTTTCCAATACTTGAATCAATTTTACTCAGAGCAAGAAGAAACTGCATTTTCTAGACTTTTTTTTCATCCTTTTAAAGCAAGTTTTCATTCAGATTTCTGCTATTTTTTTAATTATTATTGCCTAACTATTTGAAAGTACTTTATTTTCACAGGTGTGGTTTGGTTGCCTTCTCAGTGGCAGTAGGAAAGGAGAAGTTAAAGGCTAACCAGCTGTTACAGGCACATGCATCTCTTCAGTTGCTGGGGAGAAATACACAGTGCTCCTGGTTCTCCCCTTGCGATGGCTGCGCTGTTTCTGGGTACTGAGGAATACACCTTTTGGACCCCTGGAGGACTTGTAAAGCCAAACGTATGGTCTTGGCTCTGCTGGTGAAGGTTTTTCAGGCATGACATCTTGTCAAAATTCTTCCAAATTCTTGGGTTTAGACCTAATTTTCTATTTTCCTTCTCTTCCCTCCTTATCCAGAGTGCAGGGCTGATTTCTCAGCCCAGAGGCTCTTCTGGGCATAAAAGCTCGTTGGAGCTGTTCTTAAGCAGGTCTTTAATTATGGCTCTAATATTGGCAATGAAGTCCTTCATTTAATTAACCCTTTGTGGCTCACTCCTGCACTGCCAGGCGTGCTTTGCTGTGTTGTTCTTCGCTCTATTTGCCCTTCACAAAGACAATTGAGCCGCGGTCTCCTTGTGCTGAGTGATCACCTCTTGTTCCATGGTGGATTTTCTTCCCTCAGGTATATGCAGCGTTGTGGGTCTGGATAGTACCTGAATTCATGGGTAATTTCTGATGATTTATCTGATTCTTCTCCTTATTCTCCTCAAACTTCTTCTTGCCCCTCCTCTCCCCTGCGCGACAGATGATCTGGTAGGTCTCACAGTTCCACCTTTAAACATCGGCCAAATTAGGTACTGGAGAATAATATTTGCCACCTAAATTTAGAGATGTGAGTTTGGAAACGCTGTCCTTGGCGGTTCCTTCAAGTGCTGAAACTGCAGAGCTGCCTAAGAAGCTTCTCTCTCAAGTGGCTTCAGCAAGGAAACAATTCTACTCCTTTCGGTTTTTACAGAGGAGAAGCTGGGTGCTCCAAGTCCGATCAAAGAAACAGGCCTGGATGGGCGTTAGCTTTGTGTTGAAACTACCTTTTCAAGTTTTGGTTGTTTGGGGGGTTTTTTTTTGCTGAGTTTCACTTTGTGTTTCTGAGCCATCTGCATTTTCTAAAGAAGGAATAATGTTCTTGCTTTGTTGTCAAATTTTCCTGACATCAGCCTCCCGGAGCACTCACAGCAGGGAGCACAGAATGGGGAAGTGACAGTAATGATGAAAAGCTGGTGGCATCCACGTTAGATTGATTCCTATTGCTACTGACGGCACAGATTCGTCCTGAACCCACAGGACCCCAAAGAGCTTCAGACGAGCGCTTTCCTCTCCGATGCTCGTGGTACGTGGGGAGGAAGGATCTGGCTCAGCAAGAGTGTTACCCGCGACCCCGCTACTGCGGGTTAGCTGCTGTGATGTGTTCTAGCCCAAGGTGAGCTGTGCTTTAAGAGGAAGTGATTGCTCCCCAGAGGGCAGGAGGTGTCACTGTCAACATCCTGAGCTTCTCTTACTCTTGGAGATCGGTACTTCCGCTATGGAAAGCAAAGAGCGAAACAGGCAGTACCCCAGTATGTGCTGGTGTTCAGCTAACCTTGCTGGAGTGGAGAGGGGGTTTCCAGGAGTCTCCAGTTTCCAGGGCACAAACCACTCCTGTAACTTTCCCAGGCATGGGTTGTTTTTTTTTTCCTTTCCTCCCTGTGTTTAGCATGCGGCGGCACAGCGCGGTGTCAGGGTGCAGACAGTGTTCTATTGATTTCCCTGCTTGCTCAGGGCAGCATCCAGTCCTGGTGGGCATGAATAAATGGGAGGGGAGGGGAGGGAAGGGGGCCCCGTAGCATGCAGGGCTGCTCCAGGATCACCTGTACAGGGATTACCGTTGCCTGAAGAAGTGTTTGTAGTTTCTATTGAACAGGAATTCAAAACCACCAGGCATTTTGTACAGTCTAATAACCCAGCCCAGCTCTCGTCTAAACGTTTTGTGCTGTGAGATCGCAGTGGGGAAGGTGCCCCCCGCCCTCTGCTGCAGCAGTAATTAGGCAGACCAAGATGTCGATCCTTCCTTTTTGCGCTCCAGCGCTTCTCAGTGACATGTGATTAGATGATGAACATCACAAGCCAGTTACGAGTAATGGATATCATCTGGGCTGCCGTGGAGGGTGTTACTTATTTTAGATCCAGACCTGAGGTTGCAAGGTGTCCCCGACCAGGCAGTTTTCAACCAGGTACTTTTGTATGAAAATACCAACAGTATTTGTTTTTTCTTTTCTTCCTGTAGCACTTACGATAGCAATAGGCTGGGAACTGGCTGTAGCATCTCTAGGGAGATGCAGGACATGGAACCGGCTGTGGAGAACCACAGCAAAAGTCCCGCTCTGGTTGCCCTGGTGAGGGGCTTCTCTTTTGCCTCCAGCAGACACATCCTGCTCCAGAACATGGTCTCTCACAGTACCCCACTGCCCTGCTTTACATTTTCCAGCACAAACAGGATTTGGCTCTGAGGCCTCCTGGGCCTTTGTGAGACCTTCCCAGCTGCTGAACTGCCGTTTTGATTTGAGTCCTGGGTGCAGGTAGGGACATGCCTTGAAAATGCCCCCAGCCAGATATCGCTTGAACATGAGACAGGTGTAGAGGAAGGTACCATGTGGATCACCACACCCTTTGTGTTGGTGCCGTTGATGGAGAGAGAACAGGTTCTTTCACCAACAGCTCTCGATATAAAGTTTTTCCAAAGCTTTCCTTTTCCGGGGCTCTTCAGCATATTGGAGCTGAGAAGTCTGTAAGACATCGAGCAGAGGCAGCACACGGGAGCCCCTTCCCCGGGTGGTCCAGGCAGCTGTGCCCAGGCGGGATGCAGGATGTGGGGTGTGGGATGGAGCCCCATCTGTCCCAGCTGGTGGCTGAGGTCGCACATCTTTGTGCATATCCTGAGAACATACATCTTGGCTTTGCAGTCCAGCCTATGGCTAATTTAGCTAATAATGGTCATCATGGCAAAGCAGCTCCCACCACCTCAGGCAGGTTACTCAAAAACATGGTGAAGATGCACCGTGTCTTCCCTTACAGCACCCTTCTCCTGAGAATGCGTCAGATAGTAGCCAAACAACACACAGGCTCGGCAATGGGGACAGGACTGACGTTCATCCCTTGATTTTTGGGTGATTAAATATTTGGCCTGTGCTATAGGAAGTAAAGGTTTTCAAGTTTGGTATTTTGGAAAAAAAAAATGTTGATACTAAAAAATAACTTTCTAATCCCGTGAATTCAAAGTGCTTCTCAATTAAACAACAATTTTAATATATTATAGTCTTTTTTTTTTTTACTGGTTAAACGTTTTCCAAACCTAAAAATTTTTGATTTGTGGTTTAAACTGCATTTTACAGTTTGGAATGCAATCCCAAAACTGAGAGCCTGGCAAGAAGGGGGATAGATGCAGTTTGGTACCTGCGAGACTCGCGATCAGCTCTGCGTCTGATAGCCTGGGTCGTACGTCGTAGTATCATTAGAGTGGGACAAAAAATATACTTTTAAAATTAAACAGAAATTAGATAAATTAATCATCCCAAAGTATCCTTTTCAAAGTGCCTATAAAAGAAAACAAATGGAATGTTTGTAATTGCAGTTATGTTCGAGCTTATCCCCGGGTAATTTTTGCCCATTGCCTTGTACAGAAGAAATTCACGTCGGTGATGATGATAATGGACCTGCAGTGCAGAAAATGGATTTCAGCAGCTATTTTCCACTAGAAAGGATGACCCTTAGAATCAGTGCTCCAAACACCCAGATTGCTTATTGGAAAAGAGGGGTAAGGAGGTGGTTTCTGCTGCAGAGCAGAAAACAGATGATTATGGGGAACTTTTCCAGAGGAGAGCTGCAGCCTGGCTGCCCATGGAGCACGTGGCGGGCCCTGGCCCTGGGAGGTCCCCTCTGCCCAGCTGCACTGGCTTCGGGCAGAAGAGGGAAGGGACTCCCGCAGCGGGGTCTCCGTGGGGCACAGGGCAGTGAAGCTGCAACAGGGAACACCCGAAAGAGCAGAGGCACAGAGCCATTCCGTGGGTGGCAGTTGTGTGGTTGTACTTCCTCACTTCTTGGTCTGCATCTGGATGTTTCATGGTAATCAGCCCTTAGGGCTCCCATGTTTGTATTTACTCCAGTTTAATTTTTAATGTTCTTTTGTAATGTGGCCCTTTGGATATTCCTTATTCCCATGTTTGTGTACGCATCGAAATACTGTCTGCTGTTATTCCTTTTAACTGTGGTGTTGCCAGTCACTATTTGGGGTTAGCTTTGTGTGTTTTACTCTAACTGTATTTAGCGTGGCTATAGCTAAGAGATGTTAAACGTGAGACAATGTGACTAAATGGTTGCATTTCTGCCTCTAGTCATACTCTTTTTATATCTCTCTCTTCACTTTTCCTTTCCCACTCTATTCCCACTTTAATATCTACTGAAAAGGCATCAGTAGTGTGCTTCAGTTCTGGGAAAGGTGTGATAATTATGTCTCATTTGAATTGTTTTTACTCTTTTGTGGCCTACAAACAGCCTCTTACCAGTATGCCCAGAATGGCACAAAACAGAGCTAATATAAATAACATAAAGTGATGCACAAATTAGCTGAAATTGGAGTTTCGGGGGGAAAAAAGAGATGGAAATTAGTCTGTGGTTAATAAACTGTTAAAGACAGAAGAAGACACCATCTAATTTGACTTGTCACCCAAAACAGTTTTGGGGAAAAGTGAACACCAGATCAGTGCTGCTGTTGCTGCCACGGGTAGATGGATGCGGTGTCTCCTGGTGGGATTCACCACCAGATGTGTTTTCTCATGTTCCCATCACCGAATGAACTTCTTGATGTGCAAAGACAAACCATGCCACAAATGGGTCTTCTAGGGCTGCAGGGACAAGGGACCCAAGTGTGGTACCAGTGAGGCTTCCCTGCTGCATGTTTGTGTGAGTGCAGGTTGTCCGTGGTCCTCCTTTCCTTTGAGCAGAGACGTGGCTGGGAGGGAGGAGGGCTGGCAAGGCTGGGCCATCCCTTTGCACTGTCTGAGGCTCGCAGAGCAGGTGCTGGCTCAGGTCGCCCTGCTTGGAAGGCAGTAGAAGTTCAGGCATGTGTTATGGACCCTCGGAAGGGCAAAACTATGTCACTAAGCTTAGCCCAACTGAATGGATTAAGAGCCACTTAATTAGCTCAGGCTGCCAGAGGCTGGGAAAGGACCCCTGAAAAGTTCCTGTCTGACATCTCTGGTAACTTGTTCTGCTGTGAAAATGTGCCTGTGCAGCTGAGCCCTCTGGCTGGTATTAGTCTAAATCTACGCAAACAGTGGAACAAACAAAAGCCTACGTAAACCCAACCAGCCCCCGGCGGAAAACAGGTGAGGATTTTGCCCTTCCCTGGCCAGCCTGCTCCAGCACCCTCCCAGCCCTAGCACTGTCCCTGCAACCCAGCCTGGATTTTCTTTGCTTTCACCCAACTTCTGTCATTTCCCAGAGGATGCAGAACTGAATCTGTCCTTCAGGCGCTCCCTTTCTCTCGCGCCACAGGCTGTCGTCTCCTCTGCCTCCTCTACCAACGAGAGCAGGCGAGGAGCACCAGGGAAAAGCACTCTCTTCAGCAAAGGCTGTGATAACATAGCAGAGCATGCACTGTCTTCAGGGAGTCCTGCTAACAGGCAATATTTTAATTTATTTTTTTTTTTACTGAAATAAGGACTGTGTCTTTTCCTGGTCTCATCAGTCTGATTTGTTTCTGATTTGTTGGCAGAAACGCACCAAAATGTCTGTAGTGTATATGGCTGCCAGTGTCCCTCCTCTTCCTCCCAGACCCGCTCCCTCCATCTGCCTCCTGTGAGCAGAGCGTGTTGTGAGGAATATCTCCGCTGCTGCTCGGAGCAGCGGGTGCGGGTGGGAGCTCAGCCAGGCGGGCGGCACAGCTCAGCTGTGCTTCCAGGCACTGCCAAAGGCAGCGCGACAAACCCTTGCAGCAGGAGGGTGTCAGTCCTGAGCTGTCTGATCCTTAGACGGGGGGATTTTGTGTTTTAAACACTCGTGCTGGTTGGTTTAGTTGTGTTGGAACAGGAGACAGGCATGCAGAACCTGGCTCTCCGGGTGACGGACAATAAATTATCAGTGGAACTGATGTGTTCATGGAAACGTTCTTTGCTGCTTTCTCTTGGAGGTGAGCTCCCACATGGAAGATGTCTTTACACTGTGTTTGTGGCTAGGAAGCATTTTATATGATAATTATTAGGTTAAAATAGCAGCAGCTCCACATGCTCGAGTGCTTTGGCTGAAACCTGTGGGAACCAATGCAAACAAGTGGAGAGGACACTTGTTTTTAAAATGGGGTGTGCAGAGACAGTAATTCTATAGAAAGTAAGATTTCAATGAAGATCTTTTCAATAAAAACAATGACTGTGAAAGAGCATTTTGATCTATAGGGAAAAGAGAACTGCAAACGCTTCCTCCACGGGAACTAGCGCAGGAAGAAGTGCCCACTTAATTCCGGCCATGCCACTGAGTTACTGCAGCAACGTTCCCACACGTTCCACTAAAGGGAGTTCTGGGAGCCTGGGCAAGTACCTGCTTAGCGCTACACTTCGAAAGACTTCCAAAATGATGGGGAATTTAGAGGCCTTGACAAACTGTCAGTGGAGAATTGAGCTGCTTGATGACCCAGGAGTACTGTGACCGTGAGCCATCAGGGACTGGTGCTGGTCTGAGAGTTTCAGAACTGAGTTAAACAACATAGTACTTGATGCCGTATACTTCAGGCTTCTTTTGTTTTTTGCTTATTCTTTATTACATTAATGAGGCTTTAAAAAAAATCTCTTGCAAGGTTTTATTCTAAATTATGTTCAGAACCCCTTGGCTCCACTGGTACCTTGTTCTACTTCCCTTCTACTTCCTTTTTACAGGTTTTTTTGCTTCTTGAGAGAGTCATACTGAAGGAATTATTATTCCTTTCTCATCATGAAGACCATCAGAATGTGGGTGTTCTTTGGTTTAGAGTTTTGAATTAAAAGGGTGCACCTGGTAATTTTTCCAAGCATATATGTTGCAAAGATTGACGTTGCCTGTTTTTATGTGATTTACAGTAAAGGGCAGTTTTCTGTGTGTTGTACATGGGTAAGAGGAGGAGCGCTGGCAGAGCGTGCCTGGTAAGGGCGATAAAGGGTTTGAAGGGTTTCTCCACCATGGAGGCGGTTCCTGGGCTGTTTCCAGCCCTCCCCCGGGCGTGGGTCTGCTCGGATGAAGCGCCTGGTGTTCCAGTACTGAAAAGGTGGATGATCTGAGCTGACGGGGCTCTGTCACGGGTTCTCTGGGACAGGCTGCATGGCTCACAGTCACGCCAGGAGCAGCAGCCTCCCCCCATGCCCTCCCCTGCCTTTGCCAGAGTGCTGCGTGCGCACACCGGTAGGACAGATCACAGGTTCTGGTCTACCTGGCCCGGGCATGAGGTAAAACACCCCAGAAGCGTGTTAAAGACAGAAACACTGGAGAGAGCGTGCTGCAGGTCTCTTCAATTGCTGGAGCAGCCTAAAGCCAGAACCCTGGAAAATTCCAAATCCAAACCCCTGCTTCCCCGCCTCACAGAGGCGTCGCGGCCAGCTCAGCGGCCAGCTGGCACAGCCATGCTGCAGAGGACCCGCGTCCTCCGCAGAGAGATTAGAGCTGTATTTTTGGTTGCAAAGTGCAACCACTTGATTAAGAGAGCCCCGATGCAAAACCCTGTCTGATTGCTGGTACGGAAAAGCACTGACCTTGTGGAAGCCCTGGTGGCTGAGGGAAGGCCAGGATAATTACTGGTAGCCACCTGGGACTGGTAGCAATTACAGCAGTAACTCAAAGGTTACAAGATATTAGCTTTCCATATCAGAGCGCGTCCAGGCCGTTCAGAGTGCTCTGTTCTGGGTATTTTATGGTACTGTTTATAACTTGCGTTATAACTTGCCGGGCAAGGATCTGCACGACAGTTGCAAGCAGGAGGCAGGGGTTGGGGCTTTCACATGCTTCCAGTGTTATCCCCTTTGCTGTGGGCTCGGGGCTGATCTTCCTCGAAAGGGACAGGATGGTGGGAGCTGGCAGCACATCCTGAGGGGACGTGGAAGGGAGGGATGGGGCTGCCCACACGCCCCTGCCCCTGCTGCTGGGTCTCCATGCAGCCCACTGGGCTCTGTGCGCTTGGGTGTCCATCTTTTGGGGAGAGTTTCTGAGATGTGGGCTAATGCCATGCTGTGGTCCCACCCCCACCGTTTGGTTGCTCTTGAATTAAAAAGATGCTGTGAAGAGCCATAATTATGCTAGGTGTAAAACTCACAAATATTTATTTCTCATTTCTGTTACTGACAAAACATGTATCTTAGAAAAGGATATTTCTATTACACACTATAATCTCCTTCCAGAGTACAATACAGGTGTTCGTAGGAGGATCACAGCGCTTTCAGTTAAAATTAGGGCTACCACAAGTAAAACAAAGCGGAGAAGTAGGTGAGTGTGTAGGCATAACATTGCTATGAAGCACAAGGATTTTTAGGCAAATTTCCTAGTTTAAAATAATACTCTTCCCCTTGCAAGTTTATGCGTATAAATTGCATCCTTCCAGGCTCCAGAAGGGTTTATCTGAAAACTCCATTTTTTAGAATTATGAAAAAAACCACTCAACCTCAAACCCTGGCTTCCAAAATGGGAAGGAGAGACATAACTTCTGAGTTTTAATTTTTTTAGCTTATTTGTTCCGTCATATGCATTCCCCTCAGTTCTCTCCAGCTCATGTCTTCTGCTTCCTTGCCTCATCATACAGCGCTTGGCTTTAAAATACACCCGTGGATAGGAAAGGCTTGTCAGAAATGAGCTCGACGTTAACTGCCAGCGTGTCAGTGTCACCGGGATCACTTCCACAGGCACCAACCAGGCAGGACACCACAAGGAGATTTAAATGTTGTTTAAAGCTCCTGCATGGGGTAAGAGGTCTTGCCATAAAGCAAGTGCCCCTCTTTGAGAACAACCCCCAAATGGGGCTGCCCTTCTCTCTCTGCCCGCCCCCCCTCCCCCACCATGGGGCTGCCCCTGCTCACTGGAGGGTCCCCCTGCTGGGAAAGGGGCTCTGGGCAGAGATGCTCCTGGAGAAGTTTTCTGCCTGCCAGTGCTTCCTTGTGCGAGGGAGGACCCAGCCCTGACTGAGCACATCTACTCTGCGGCGTTGTGCTGCCAAAGTGCGGATCTCCAGCGCGTCTCCAGTGTTCCGAGAGGGTCACTCCCTTTGCCCTGGTGTCATGCTGTCTTTGGAGATGCAGCACCCCTGTCCCTCCAAGACAGGATTGTACTTACTGGCTTCGGATGAATTCAGCACTTGCCCCTTCCTCTTGACTTTTGCTACTTTCTCTGGTGTTTTGGGATCCTCTTTGAAATCCCTGCCAAACCAAGACAGGAGTGTCGTGCTCCCTGGCTGACAACGCACTGCTCTGGGCACCAGCAGTTCTCCGGCTGGGATGCAGATAAAAAACTTTTGAGAAACTGGGTAGCAATGATAGCTTCTTACATGTCAGGCTCCTTCTCTGTCTTGCCTGGCAGCCAGAGGCTTTCCATGTGCCTGCAAGGAACAGCTGGATGTGGATGTCAAACGTAACACCCAGTGTTTGCACTGGCCGGCTCTGGAGAGGAACTTGGGTCAGCCTGAGCTGCCTGGACTTCCTTACTAGATTATTTCTCCTTCCTCTGAAGCCTTAGAGACTGCTATCAGCCAGGCACAGCATGTGAGGCTGTGTCAGAGTTCCTGGTGTTGACAGAACCAGTCATTGTTGCTTCAGGTGATTTCACACGTACCTTCTGGCTTCAGCTGGCCCCTGAATGGAGGAGATGCTTGGAGAGGTGCCTTTGCCTTCCTTTATGTTGCAGTTACTTCCATGCCCTGCTGGGACACCTTCCCAGTGCCCTGGGGCCTGTGCAGGGAGGTTTGAGGCTTCTTGTGTGAGGGGCTTCAGCTCCTCTGGGAGATCTGTGGAGGGCTTCATTTGGGGGGGCAGGAGGAGTGCTGTCTTACTCTGGACTCGGTACCTGCTGCCTGTAAGAGGTGTTGCTGGCGATGATGACCAGGGAGTCCCCTTTTGTCTCTATCCATTTTCCACAACACTTACTCCATTGGAAAGTGCAAAACCAACAAGGAGGGAGGTTTCTCCTGGAGTGCTCCGCGATGTGGAGCAGGCAACCAGATCCCAGTGTCCCAGTGTGAAAGTAAGATAGCCATGAGTGCTCTTCATCGAGACTTCCCCTCCGAGGTGACATTTTCCAGCAGTGAAGCACCAGCTAGCAAGAGCTTAATCCTAGTTTTACAGTGACTTACTGCATGACCTTTTGAGCAATCACTTAACTTACTCAAGCTTCCACCTCCCCGTGGAGATAATACTGTATCAGAGGGCTTTACAGATTAAACGGCTCATTGACTTGAAAATCACATTTCTTCCTGAAAATCATTTGCCTACTGTTCTCTCCAAATGGCAGCCAGGATACCTCCTGCTCCCTTGGATGGTGGTTAACCCCAAGCTGTTCCCCATCTGCCCGCTCAGTGTAGGTCCCAGGGAGCCCTGGCAGCTGAGATGTGTGCCAGCACTTGGGCACCGAAGGCGGTTGCTGCTGGGCCAGCTCTGTGCAAAGCTCGGGTCAGGACCAGGGAAGGTTGGTCACCTCTTGTTTGAGGGCAGTGAAGCCATGGGGCGAGCAGAGAGATAAGTCTGTCCCGCTTCGGGATGAGGCCAGCGCTGGCAGACTGTGAGCCTTGGGCTGGAGGGACTCTGCGCTGCGGTGCTGGGCTGCTGGTGCTGCCTGACCAGCAGCCCTGGATATGGGATGTATCCTGTGCTTGCACCCGGCAGACCCACCCAGCGTCCTAGATAACTCACACTCCTAATCGCCAACGTTGTACGTCCTTTAGCGAGGCCATTTCTTTAAAACAGCCGAAGAATTAAAACAGCAGCTAAAATGAGAACTTAAAACCAAAGGAACGAACGAACAAAAGTTGTGATAAATCCTGAACGGTAAACTCCTGAAGATTAAATTGCTGTTGTGATACACCGAGTGTAGAGATTGTAACGGAGAACAGCACTCAACTCGGGTGCGGGTGCTGAAGTGTTTACTCGGTTTTTAACCTTTCTTGTGTACGCAGCTCGTGCAATGGCTGCGGGTACTACAGGAGTCTGTAAAACCGAAGAACCCCAGTGACCTGTGTAATGCACAGAGACTTCTCAAAAGCCTGAACTTCAGCATGAAATCCTCCCATGTTCTGAGTAAGGAGTTATGAAAGCAGAAGTTAAATGGATTAAGAGCAACGAAAGGCAGTAACAGCACGCTGGAGATCATCGCTGTGTGGAGAGGGTTGCACTGAGACTCCGCGGGGCCTCTCTGCTGTTGGAGTCAATCGCTGTGAAGGGTATTACTGTTGATTAAAACGTGTGGAAGATCTGCCGGTACTGCGGTAGCCGACACCAAGCTCATGCGGAACTGGAGTCTGTCAGCTCGATGGGTGATGTCTGGGCCCATTCACAAACGTGTGGTGTAGGTACACCCGTGTAAGTGTCTCGGACCAGGGCGGAACGGGCCCGCTGGCTTTACAGGACGGGTGGTTGAATCGTGGTGTGGGGGACAGGGGATGAACTGTGGGTTTGACGCTATGGGAAGCGCAGCCAGCATTTGGAAATTACTGGCAGTGGGCCGGGAATTTGCCTCCTTCCGCCCCCTTCTTGTGTGGTACTGCTGAGACCAGCTGCCCGTGGGTTTAATGTCCACCTGCAGAAAAGGAAGGAGAAGGCGCGGTGTGTAGCCACAAAATGCTTTGGAGTCGGAAGAACGTGCCTTAAATGAACGCATTAAGGAACTCAGCCTTGTAATTTATTAAGAAGAAAACCGAGATGGGTTGAACATATCCCCCAGGAACCTTTGTGTGGAGAAGGTATTGATGATCTTGTCTATGAGAGAGTGCTTTGTTCTGGCAGGGAAAAGCAGTGCTGCTGGCAGAGAGGAACCTGTGGTTTAGTGGGAAAGTTGATCAACTCAGTCTGCAAATAAGACCTGCTTTAGCAGCAAGTGTGGCTGAACTTGGATGTCCCTGCTGAGGGAACAGCTGGATGTTCCTCTCCAGATGCCTTCAGGCTTAGAACAACCATGACATCCATCGGGAGCTACGCTGCAGCTAGAGAGGTTAATGGTCTAAGAAAAATGTGACTGGATGAATGCTAGCTGGTCTGTACCCAGCTAGATGAAATGAGTTACAGGTGCCTCTTACCTCAGAGTCCTTGATTTATGGTCTAACTGACTGATGCTTCTGATCCAGTGTAAGAGAGAGTCTCAGAAAGACAGTCCAGGGGCACTCCTGTGCTGGAAGAGTGGTAATGTGAACTGGAGGAAGGCTTAGACCTCAGCTCCGGAGGGCAGCACAGCTGGGCACACTCAGGTCAGCAGGGAAAAATGGACAGGGAGTTCCAATAAAGAAGATTTTGTCTAACAGTTCATTAGGCTGAGAATTAATGGGCTGTCCACATCTGGTTTAGAACAGCTCAAAGGGGATCTTTATTTCTCGAACTGCCCCCGCTTTGGCCGGGGGCAGCTGTGAACTGCATTAAAACCAGTATGAACCCTCCCGTGTGCCCAGCTTGCACTGAGGGTGCTGGGGGGGAGGCGGGAGGAGGGGGTGGGTGTTGCGCTGGCAGCACATGCAAAGCTTTGGAGGATGAGCATCACCTCAGGGGTTCCACCTGTGACTCAGCTCACGTTGGGGCCCTCTTCTTGCTTCCAGCACGGCTTCATCTCTGTCATTGAGGCGCTTGTCTGAGATGTCTGCCTTTCTCTTTCAATTAACCACCCTGTTTAAACGATGGGTGCTTTTCCCTGTCACCTGTATTCTGACTCTAATAGGATTAGCAATACCTCTCGTGTGGCTGCTGATCCTAATGGTGTCACCCAGGTCAGCGTATCACAGACTTGTCTCATCATTCATTACTGTGACATCTGTGACGGTCATTACATTCTTTTCTCTAGTCCTGGAGATTGACTGGCCCGAGGTCCCACTCCTTTGCTTGCATCAGTTCTGAGGCAATCTTCATGGCTGCAGAGACCCAAGGGGACGGTGAGGGACTAAGAGCTGTGCACAGGCTGAGAGGGTATGTTGAGGTGTAACTGGCTGCTGAAGAAGGGACGAGTTTTACAGAAATAGCCCCTTTTCTCCCGCATTACCTGAGCACTCCAGCCCATCACAGGAAGCCGTTTGGACAAGCGGGCGGGCAAGCCAGTGGGCTGAACAAATAAATGTACGACAGCATCAGCTTTGGCGAGCTTTGGCCAGCATGGATGCACTCAGTGTCCAAGAAGCTGCTGGGTTTGTTTTCTTTTACTGTTTCTCCATGTAAGGTGTTCATGGCATCAGCTGAAAGCATGAGTTGGGATGAGTGGTCCCAGTCCCCAGCTGGCATGGCTACGTTTCGGACGCTTGTAGAGATGGAGCAGGAGGTTTCATGGAGCTCTGAGTGCCAGAAAGTCGAAGTTTTGTGTGCACATTTGGGGGACAGGATTTCAGGACGGTTCTGCTAGTTTCTGGTACCATCGGAGTTTCCAGAAGGGGTTCCTCCAATTTCTCGGTCCGGAGCTTAACCATCTTGTGAAGTTGATTTGGATTATGTGAACCCAACAAGGATTGTGGTGGTGATGGTGAGCTATGATTTTCTCAAGATCAGATGCTAATGTCCTCTGAGCAGAGGTCATAAGAAGGGCAAGGATGGAGCCTTCATGAGTGATGTGGGAAGATGATTGAGCTATGGATTGAATGTCCTTGGTGAGTGTGAGGACAGATCAGTGCTGCCTTCCTAAAGAGGTCTGTGAACAAGCCATCTTGTTGCCTTTAAAATTTCCAGATGTTCCTTCACTTTGCATTTGTGCCTTCACAGAACGAAAGGATGAGGGAATGGCCAGAGTTACTGTAATTTACACTGAGCTAGTGGGACTAAGGCTTCTCTGATTCAGGACTTTTTCAGACTAATTTCAGACTAAACTCTAACTAAAGGTGGCATGTTCGAAACTAACAGGTTGTGCATTTTGCCCCTTGTTTTCACTCTCGGTTACAAAGCTGACAAGTGTCATCTCAGAGGCTAAGGAACAGGACAGACTCAAGGAGGATAAGATGCATGGACATCCATGCTGTAGGAAGAGGAAGTAGATGTGCCTGTGTCATCTCTCTGCGGCCATGACACACCTTTTTAAGTCTCTTATTCATCGTCTGGAGAATGGCTTTTCTAGGGCATTTGTTAGCAGGTAGTTTCCCTGCAGTGGAAGTGCTGATCAGGAGAGAAATCACCTTGGCTGGAGCTTTAAAAGAGGAAAAGTTTCCCCATGATTGCAGTGAGGAGCTGCCAAAATTACCGTTTGATACAAGACACTTATGCTCAGAGGAGCAGCAATAATTGTTTTGCATTTTCTTTAGAGGAGCTAAAAGGAGGCCAGATTTGCTTTGTCTGGGGGTTTCACTGTTTCTCCTCTCTGGCTCCGATGCTGCTGCGCTGGGAACGATGAGGCCTTTCAGTGCCTCCCGTGTGCATTAATTATATGAGGGGGAGCAGGTACAGCCTTTAAATCACAACCGAAAGGTCCATTTTTCAAACCTGTTATTCTTTTTCCTGGTGAAATTGTGGAGTATTTATGGTGTTCTTTGTAAGGCTTTTGCTTGTTTTAAGGGCATAAACTACATATCACCACTACCTACCTTTAGAGAAAAGTTTTCCTCCATGGGAGATGAACGGTGCAGAATAACTCATAACTTCTGTGAAAATAACCTCTGCAGTGAAGCAGTGAGAAACCCTGAAGAATGGAAAGCAAGCACACAGGTCTGGCTGCAAGGCAGACCGGAATAAATGGTGAGATCTGTGCAACGGAGGAAATGGGGAATGAAAGAGCAGCGTTGGGTGGTAGCACTGATAGCTGCAGCCTGGAAAACAGCTCCGCAGAGGCTGGGGGCGAGAGTCTGTTTGGAAAACAGGGGTTCTCTGCTGTAGTAGAGAGGATTTGATCCACCGGACTACGTAAAGTTCGGAAGACTAGAGCTGTTATTCATCATTTTTGAAACGAAACTGTCGGTGTGCATTGAGTTTGGAAGAGATGGGCGGCGGTATAGGAGTCACTGACCAAACTCTCCTTAGTCGATGATGCTGAACATTGCTCGTGCCCAGGGAATTCGGGAGCGCCTCAGGCACACCCCTCTGCCGGGCCAGACCAGGAGGGGAACAGTTTACATCTGCTCAGAATAAGACCGCTCTTTCACTCAGCTTCAGGAAGGGGAAGGTTTTGCTCCTCACTAACTGGTCTGGTTCTAATAACTGGTGGTGTGTTAACGGGAAACCCCAAGACTGAAGACACAGGGAGGAGGGATGCGGGTGAGGCCGGTGAGCTGGGGTAGTGTTTTGGAAAGACTCATACTGACTTGTACGTGGGGATGTTCAGTCTCCCCTGCCCCTGGACCCTGAAAGAGATAGTGAATCCAGGGTGTCAGAGTCTCAGAGCGCAGCTGCCTGTGTTGGTTTTGCAGTTGGGGAGGTGTGATGATAGAAAAGGGCTTTGCAGGTGTCCTACACGAACCATGCTTAGCAGAGATAATTGGGGGTGTATAAATAAATATTGAGCGATACCACGGAGGTAACCATTTTCTCTGAATGCCACATCAATAGTTGTAATTTGCTGCTGCAGCTGTGATGACACAAAGCTGTAAAAGAGGGGAGGATTGTCAGGGAAGGTAGTGCCTTTTATTAGTCTCAAATCTGCCACACAGATGTGAAAAAAGGTTTGGATATCCAAAAGCTTTTCTGATTCTTCCAGCTACATCATTTGGCCTAACAAAACATACCACCACCCCCACCACCCCCCCCGTGAGCTTTTCTCCCCGCTGCCGTCACAGCTGTAGCAGCACACGGGGTGGAGATGTGCATGGCGGCTCACATCAGCTGGTTGAGCACAAGGTGCTGCTCCTCCGTAAATGCCCTGCTGGTAAATTGGACAGGGTTCCTGGAAACAGAGCCCCTGAAGTCATCTTCAAAGGAGAGGCTGACAAAGCTGGACCTACCTGCTTTGTCTGAGGGCTATTTAGCATGAACCTGTTGGAAGTGATTTGCAAGAGCCCAGTGCTGACACTGTAAACCAGGGAACGAGCAGCAGTTTTCATTAAGGTGGGGAATGGCCGCTCCCTGTGTGCTCTGCGCCTGCTCCACCTGTGCCGGCTGCTTTCAGGTCCCTCACAGTTTTGAGCTGAGGTGTGGAGTGCTCTCACTGCACCTACACCTCACTCATCACCTAATGAAGCTCCCGGGCAAGGGGCTCTACAGGGCTGTGCATCCCATTTCCACACAACCGGCTAAAAGCATTGATGCAGCCAAAGATGAGCGGGTCCAGCGCGCTTCATGCAGGGAACTCTGGTGGAAATTGCTCGGCATATTAATTTGTGGTTGTGCCGTGCATTACTGGAGAAGACTAGAGGTCAGAGGTTGTTTTGAGGAAATTTTGTATTTCGGTTTCTATACTTTGTTGGAAAATTTCTTCCATCTCCTTTTTGAAGTTTTTAGAGGTGGTGACACTTCAGCCACATCACGGTAGTCCTTAAGGTGACCCCATGAACTGTGTGTAACTACCTGTGGCCAAAAGGCCACTTTGAGGGTCTCCTGCACTGCAGTGCTTTCACCAATAAGGCTCACGAGCCACCGGTGAGCCCTGCCGAGCCAGGGCTTTGCTGCTGCAGTGCTGCACTGACCTTCGGACAGCTGCGTAACAGCAGCTGGTGCCAAAAATGTCTCTTCTGCCTTTGAACGTTTTATGGCCATAGAGTTATAACCTTTAATCCGCCAATGTGCACTGCTTCATCTAGCCAAAAGGCACCGAAAATGCCAACGCCGCTGAAACGCAGCAAATTTGAGGTTGTTAACATTGTCTTTTGACTTAGGAGGAGGAGCACAAGCTCTGAGTTTTTCTGCCATCCATAGGAAGGCAATTCTTCATGACAATAACCAGCACAGAACTGACTAAACCGACAGATTTGGCTCTGGACCCCTGGCAGAGCAGCTCGGAGCCCTGTCAGCTGGGCGGCCGCACTGTCCGTGGGTGCTGCTGTTAACCCCCTTGCAGCGAGCAGGAGGAACCTTCTTATTAGCAGTTTGTCACGCGTGCTTGGTATTCATCGCAAATGTTGGTATTTTTGACAGCAAAGTGCTGACAGCAAACTGCAGCTTCCGGACTGGGAACTTTAAAATTTAAAACCAAACCAGTAGCAATGAAAATCTTGCCCGATAATTGTACTGTCCGGCTTTCGACAGCCCTGATTTTGGTGTGCTTGCACCTGCGTTTCTCCACAGCTCGACTGTCCTGCCCGTCTGAGCTATTTTGTCTCCCAGAGGTGCTGTGTAGGGTGTCCTGGAGCTGCTCTGTGCTATCCGAGCAGTGCAGCAAGCAGGAGCTTGGAGCATGTATTCCGAATCCAGAGACAGGGCTTTGAAAACCCAGCTGTGCTTCGCTGTGTCCCTGCGGGGGTTAAGCAAGGATTCTTTAGCAGCACCAGACAACGCTGCTGCTCGGTCAGCGAGTGGAAGAGGCGGCCAGGTCGTGCTGAGTGTCTAATGCTGCTTCAAAGGCACAGATGGGAGACAGATGGAACCGACAACTCTCTACCTGACTGCAAGGTGGATCTGAACATACCCACCTCCTATACACGTACTCTGCAAACATGCCAGCCGCTCGGGTGGCCAGGCAGAGAGAACCCCCCTGTGCCTTTCTCCCATGCGGGGCATGTGCTGGGAGCCCGACTCCAGAGGAGGGATGTTACTGGTGTCACTGGGCACTGCTGCAGCCTGAGCCCCAGGCATGGTCACCCACACCAGCACCTGCTGGGTGGAGCTACAGGTGGAGCTCCGGGGACATTCCAAGGGGACTATTTGACATATATTTTGAGTTGTTGCTTCCTCCTTCAGGGTAGGTGACCCGAGGATCCTGCAGTGCAGCGGCCGCTGGTCTTGTCTGTGATGGAGTTTGGTGTCCCAGCATCTGTTTAGTAAGTTGAGGGTGATCAAAGACATCTCTTTTCCTACTTCACCAAAGGTGAAGTACTACCTCCAAAGGTCAAGGAAGCTAAAACTGGCTGAGGCATTTCTAAGTTCTGAAATTCTGTTCTAAACCTTTTCAGAACTTAAAAAATCTTTCTAGTCTTTTAGAGTGTTCATTTTATATGCTTTTTGTTATTCATTCATTATTTTATGAGATAGCAGTCAAACCAATGACTTGTCATAATATGACATTATTTCTGAAACATTCTCTTCTTTTAATGTCATTTATAAAAATCAGCATCTATGACTGATCAGTGCTGATGAAAATAGATAATCTTCTTTTCTAGCTCCAGATGTCTATGCCGTATGGAGCAGGGATGGAAGGGAGGGGTGTTTTCTTTGCTCGGTTTCCTCTGCAGTGGACAGTCTTGGAAAGCCGTGGCCAGTAAAGAGCTGTTGCTTTTTGGCAGCCAGCAAAAACCCTCTGCGTGTCCCACATTGTGTGCCCCGATACAGTTTTCCAGAAATTAAATTTAGTGCCCTTTTCTGACATAGGTCATTACAGACTTGCTGGGTGACCTGATGGAGACCTTGCCCGGTATCAATGGCCAAGAAATCCCAAGAACTTGATTCCCTCCCGTACAACGGCTTTGCCTTTTTTCCAAGACATGCGGGTTTGTAACTGTGAGCTTCTGAGGTAGAGGGGAAGGAAAGCTGGGTGAGAGCCTGTGCAGATGGGGGTGTGGTGTCCTCCTGGTGCCTGCCAAAGCTGGAGCTCAGTATCTAGAGCTGGGTGTGACCTGAGATGCTGTTAACACCTTGCTGAGTGTCTCGCTGGACTTAGACAGGCCCGTGACAGCTTTACAGGCAGGGCACCCAGGCTGCTGGCAGCTCAGAGGTGCTCTGCCCTGTCGCTGTTGCCCTCCTTGGTTTCCAGTGGTGTGCAGCACGGGCGGGGTGGGCTGCCTGCTCCCTGCATTCATGGCGAGCGCAGGGTGTCCTGCACAGCTACGTGCTCTTGACTCCACCACTTTGTCTTTTGAGGTGAATGGCAGCAGGAGTGAGGAGAACACACATCCGTGGGTTTCTTTCTGAGGTTGCACCATGCTGGGAATCTGAGCTGTTCAAAAGCATCTAAATGAGGGGTCCAGGACTGATGCTGACACTCCTGCTCCCATCATAAGCAGTGCCTCTCTTGGCTCAGCCGCTTGCTTTGATTTCCTGCAAATCATCTCCTGTTTCCATGAGACATTTCCTCATTTGCTTAAAAGAGCTCTTGCTGCTACACTAACCTGCTTTCTGTCTTCTCAAGCTGCGTTTTTTAGCCATTTTTGCTGTTTCGTTGCTTTTGGGACACAAGTGGAGTGCCAGGCTCTGCTCTCCATGGAGGTACGGAAGAGCAAGGACAAAATGTGACACCAGTTCCACTCTTGTGCCTTGTCCAAGAGAGCCCTTGGGTTACGAAAAAATGCATTTTTTCCTTTAAAAAGGAAAAGCAAATGCTGTTTCTTGTCTTCTAAGCCTCTAAGTGATATGCGTGCTCAGATTTAAAAATGCCTTAGTGTCACCATTCGTGCCCCCTTGAGCTCAACTCTTCATGGGTTTTTCATATTAGAATATTGCTGTTATTTATTAAATCCCTGATAAGACTACATTTAATGCTCCCATAATAGAATATGCATCTTTAAATCTGCTGAATATGTGGTTTGTCACTGATGCAGAGTGTACTGATTAATTAAATAAGACTTAGAGATTCACAAAGCAGTTGCTCCAAAATGAAATGTTATTTACAGCTAAGTTTATTAACAATTATGGAAACTTCATTTCCCCCTTATACAATCTGTCTTGAAATTCCACTGATATTTTAGCAGTTCCATGATTTAATGATTTGAAATTAATTTTCATTACTAAACACATTTGCAAAAAAAACCAGGAATATTTTTCAAAATGAATAAGGCTGATATTTTGCTTAATGCAGATTTTACAATTCGGGGAGGGGGAGGGGAGAGATCAAGGGAATTAAAACTGTATGTGTATTTCTGGCCAAGATTTAAAGTAAATATTTTAACTGTCATGACTGTAGTATATGAACCTTGAAATGTCCTTGTACTATGAAGAATTTTTGGTAACGAAAAGGTTGCTTCTTGCAACCTTTCTTCTGGGTTGTCTCATGTTCTGC
This sequence comes from Buceros rhinoceros silvestris, assembly GCF_000710305.1. Classification (NCBI taxonomy): domain Eukaryota; kingdom Metazoa; phylum Chordata; class Aves; order Bucerotiformes; family Bucerotidae; genus Buceros; species Buceros rhinoceros. The sequence goes on from NW_010430078.1 coordinate 54,597, forward strand.
TGCTATTTGCTTATTATCTGCCAACAGTTTACTGGGCAGTTAATCAGCCGGCAGCAGACAAATCCAATCCTTTATCAGGCACCTTATCAAGGGCTCCTCGAAGGGCTGGGAGGCTGCTCAGCGAGTCCAGTGGGACCTTGCTGCCACAGTCCTATTAATTCACTATAAAAGACAAAACCTCTTTCACTCCATTCCTGTTGTTTTATCTTTTTCTCATGTAAATGGCAAAACGAATGATGCATCAGATAGCCCGTTCTCTCCTTCTCCAAGGTCTTTGTCCATAGTTTCCTTCTTATGTAATTAACGTTTTAATAGAGTGAGGGCTGAAGGCCTGGGAAAGGTTCAGGATTTCTAAGACCTGATGAGAATTGATGGGTGGGGTCACTCAGAAAAACATTAATCCAAGGTTTGGGCTGTAGCAGAGGAGTTTTTCTCACTCCTTTGGCACCAGGTTTGCTGCTGAATGGTTCCCAACAGCAGCTCCTTCTGCTGCATCTCTTACCCAATTATCACCTACAGCTCAGAAGTTCATTAGCAGCCTAGCTCCCAGGGCCCAGCTTACAAACAGCAGTGAAAGCCCGTTGAAGCTGTTCTCGTTTAGCTTTAGTGTAAAGGTACAAGCACACTCAAGCCATACGTAACATTTTGACCTTCAATTGCTTGTTTATTAAATTAATCAATATGGCACAGTTCTGCTCGCTTCTAACCGGTCCCAGCAGCACTGGTACCCTTGTTCTTCACACCTTCTGGTTTTACCACTCTCTGCGAGGGGATCTGGGGGCGTCTTTTGTGCTTTTTCTTCTTTCTTGACATCACCTTTTGGGCTCATCTCCTACTTCCCGCTCGCATCAGGAATCACTGCTGTGTGTGCTGCCAGGTCATCCCTGTTACAGGTGGTGTCATCTAGTCCAATTGTCCCAAAAGTTTAAAATCAGTTGTTCTGACTGAATGAGTATGCAGGCCACTCCAGGGTTTGTTTTGTTTTGTTTTGTTTTTTAAATCAGCTAAATGAATGATGTGCTCTGACCTTGAATTCTCTGGGGAGGTGCTGGTCTCCCCCAGCTTTGCCCCAGGGGCTGTCCACAGCCCAGGCACATGTTCTGCTGGACGTGCCGTGGGGAGCTGTGCCCCACTGCCTCCGTGGGTAAGGTGTGGGTGCCTCATTTCTGCCTCTGAGACTTTTTTCTAAAGCATTCAGTCCTTCTCTGCTGGACTTTGTTCTGAGGCACTTGATACTGGTTCTCTGTGGGAGCGAGCAAAGAGATTTGAGTGTTCTTGAAAGTCGCTCTCTGGTTTTCTTTCCTGGAGAGAAATTTTCATAGGGGAGGTGAAAATCTAGGGTTGTTCAGAACGATTGTGTCTTGGTTTAATATTGTCAAAAACACTTGAAAAGTGTTTTAATTTCTCTGAATGGTGGAGGAGTGTCACATGAACCGTGGTGTGTAACGCGGAGCACTCGAGCTTTAAACCACTTTATTTTAAGCACATCGAGCTTTTTAAACAGGACTTGTCTGAATCTGCGGGTTGTGTTTTCTTGGCCCCATTCAAGGAGGAAGGTATGCCAAAGGCACGTGCTATGGATGTTCTCCTCCACAGCAAGCCAAACCTCTCCTGCCACAGAATGTGGCAGGGAGCATCGACACGCACCAGCACTCGCGGAGCTGGAGAGAGGCAAAGGGTGCCGAGCACCCCCATTATCTGCTGAGCTGCCCCAGCTCCCTCCTCTCCACCTGCCTGTCCAGCACCTCAGCCCTTTAAATCTCTTCTCTCCTACGTGGAACATCGTGCTGCAAATTTGTACTGAGTAAATCTGTCATAAGGATTTTTATTATGCAATTCTGATGTGCAAGAATGGTATCTAAGCTGTTTAGAGTCATTGATTGCTATTGAGCTAATGAGCCAAGTACTAATCAATTCTCTAGGAACTGCCATGAAAAGCTATTACACCTCCCATGGTGCCTGCATTGACGGCTTATTGGCAGAGTGATTGTGTTATCTGCCTCAAATTCCACCAGACAGACTATAATAATCCAGAAAATAATTGACTGTCAATGCTACTATAAGGCATGTCTGAGAATGATGAAAGAGGATGATGCCCATAAACTGCTGCATGGAGCCGTTTTTAATTGCCGGTGTGTATTTACTGCAGCTCCTGTTGCCTCCCCTGAACTGGGCTAGGGCAAAGCCAAGCTGGTGGAGATCTTCACCCGACCGATTTTCTAACACAGGAAATGCAGCACATCCATTCTGAGGCTTCTGAAGAGCATCTGGTGGTGTGTCCCGAGGGAAATTGTTATGTCATCTGGGAAAGAGAGGTGTGGTGGGAAAGGCTCCGAAGGGTAAACCGGCATTGGGTTGTTCCTGGAGTGGAACGGCTGGGCTGGGCTGGCAGGGGGAGGCTACGCTGAGCCTCTCAGCAGTGACTCCAGCACGTAACAGTAACAGGAAAACAGAGAGGCTGCGCCAGGGTGAGGGAAGGGAGCATGCAGAAGCTAGGGATGAAGGAAAGGATGGAAGGTAATATGAGAACAGAGGACTATCCCATTAGGAGTCATGATATATTCATGCTACCAGCTGAGAGCGGATTAGCTGCATACAAGGGGAGGAGAATACAGATACCTCAGTGGATCTTGGGGTCACTGTGAGCCTGTGATCAGATCCCCAAATACATCACATGCTGCATTTCCAGACTGACAGGATGGAAGTTACACAAACCAGTCAAGAGTCAAAAATAGCTCTCTGGGATCTGGGTTCCTGAAAATACAGTCCCAGTGCAAACTGGCTTTGGGAGGTGCTCCCAAGATCTCTTGGCAAAGGCTGTCAGAGGGTGGAGGGTCTTCTCAAGTCTGCTGCAGCAATGGGCCGCAAAGCACAGAGCTACAAGCAACGGTAGGCAAGGCTGTAAGAGGATAATGTCTGAAAAGAGGATTATGAAGTAGTAAAAAACAAACATGGGGTGATAATTATAGGACAGAGAAGCAATTCTGCTTTTATTGGTATCCCTGCCTCCTGCCAGAGATTTTTTCTGAAGCTGGATTTGTCCCTGCCAAAGACTGGTCCCCTGCAGCATCTGTCCATCCTCTGCCTCCTCCTTGCTCCTCCCTCCTATGGGATGAGGTGTGATGGCACGGAGCTCCCTGGGGTCACACGCTTTTCCCTGCCCTGCACTTTGGGACAGGATCACGCTTGTGATGTGTCCCATATCGAGCTCGCTCTCTCCAGCTGAAGTGCTTTGTGCTTCACTGACAGCATCTCCAAGCCTCTCTCTGGTTAGCCAGACACACGAGGTCTGTGAGCTGTACACACTTAGCTCCTCATAGAAGTTTATCCCGGCTTTCCATACAGGACACGCGCAATGTGGCTCACGCAGAAGACACTTGGACCTGGCAGTTGCTGCTTCCTGAGTGCCTTCCATCAGCCTGCGCTCCTCAGCCTTCTCCTATGCCTTGAAAGCATCTGTTCAGCTCCCCCGCTGCATCTCAGCATTCAGCGTGAGCTGGAGGTTCTGCCGATGAACTGCTAAATCAAACCCAGCTGTGGCTGGGTATCATCCCTCTTCTATAATTTTCTCTTTATTAGCCTGGATCATTAAAACTCAAACAAATTGATAGAGCATTTTCATCGATAAATATATCTAAATTTGTCTTAGCATCCAAAACACCGATTAAGCTTTATTGAGTTCTGTACCTCAGAGCTTAATTTCACTAAACATTGATACAGCAAAATTGAAATATGTCATTTCGTTTCTTAGCTGAATTTTCCCACCCACAGTTAATTGCATTGTGTTATTGGTTGGTTATATCTAACAAAAGTGTAAAAAATATGCAGGCTTGGCTGAAATGACCTTGTGCTGTTCATGTCACTGGTTGATAAATGCCAGGACAGTTGCAGATACTTTCATGTGTCTTCTCAGCAGCTGGAAGGACAATGATACATGGCTGGAGAGCGTACGCCTGGGCTTCCTGTTGGTGGGACAGCAGGAGTCTCCTTGAGACCAGTGATTTTCCTTCCAGTGATTTTCCTGGCCTGCCATGCCGCCACCTGACGGGTGCTGCGGGATGCTGCTGTAGTTCATTGGCTACTTAGCCCCTCAAAACGCATGCCTTGGGAGGGACCACCTTGTTCAGTTCTCTGCCGATGCAGAGATGCGTTAGTGCTCCAGACGTGTTAATCCGTCAGTGAATTATAACCCTAATTTAACAGAATTGTAGAAGAATGGCACAGTCGGTTGGAGTGGGATCACGGGAGGATGGCTGCTGAGTCTGGCTGCAGGGTGCAGGGCTGAGCGAGGAAACCGCCTCCCTGGCTGCCGGTGAAAGAGGTCCCTGGGCGCAGGACCAGCTCACCCTTAGGTACTGAGATAGTCTGAAAGGAGAGGGAGTCCCAAGTGACGAATCCTACCTACTCCTGCCTCAAAGTGGAGCTGTGGAAACAACCAGTACCACATTACTTCCCCACGACAACAGCTGTAAGAGTCCAGGAGCCAAGGCAGCCTTCTGTGACCATGTTCTGATCTTCAGAAGGTGCTCCTGCTTCCCCCAGAGGAGTTTCCAATTGGAAGGCAGTACATTCCAAATGCAATTACTGAGTGATAGTAGAGAGTCAATATAGTTGTTCTGTGGCTGTGACCAAGAATTTCACCGTAGCTCTTGCTTAAAGCCAGTGCCCATGGGCAGCACGGTAGCGTCCTGTTTTGTGTGGCTGCAGAACAAAAGATAACTTAGGAATTCATTGGAAACTTTTCTGTCCAGGAGTAGATAGCGTGGAGCTTGCTTGTCATGCCTTCCCTCAGAGGCTGAGCATACCATAATTGCCTCAGTGACAGTTGGTTGTGAAGAGAAACTGTCGCTGGCTGGCACGTCCCCGAGCTGCCCTGGGCACAGCCATGGCGTGGGCTGGAGCGATGCTTCCGCGTGCTCCTGGTTAGAGGCGAGCAGAGACCAAGGGCTTTCTTCTGCCAAAGGCCAAGGGGGTGTATGAAGGAGGAAGGTCTGACCGTGGCAGCCTACGGGAGGGTCTGGAGAAGAGCCAGCCCCTGTGCATCCAACCAGCAGAAGAGTTTTATAACTCTGCAGATGCGCTTGTGCTGGCTGTTCGGGCAGGTGAATGCTGGACATGCCAGGGTTTTATCGGGAGATTTCCTCTAGAGAAGGGAGAAGGTAAATCTGCTGTTCTCCGTTATGTTTGCTTTGCCGTGGTTAATCACAGCAGCTCCTCGGGCTGAGCATCTGCTTTCTTGGAATTCTCCTGGCTTCAGCTCCTGCCCATAGCTCCTCGTTACGCCTGCCTCGCTTAGATTAGAGAGACCTCTAATACCTGTTATTTTCTCCCTGTGAAGGTACTTATACACTGTAATCAAGGCTTCTCCTAATTGTCTTTCTGATGAACTAAACAGATTAAACTCTTTAAATCTCTCCGGGTAACGAACTTTCTCTAATAGTCAAATTATTTTTGCAGCTCTTTTCTGCCGTTTCTCTAATCTGTTGAAGGCGTTTTAATACAGGGCAAGCCAGACTGTGTGGTTTTGCCTCTGCCACGCTGCCTGCACTGATGCAGTCTCACCCACGGTAGCCCCAGGATGGCACCCCGAGGACTGCATTGCCTCCTGCTTGGGGGGCCTCCAAAGCCTGACCAGCCCAGGGAATGTTTGGGCCAGGGTTCGTTAGCACCATGGCTGAACCATGTCTTGCAGTCTCAGTTTTCAGTAACTGGAGAAAAGATTGAGGAGCCTTTTGGGTTGCAGCCCCCACCTTGCCCTTCAGCAGGCTGAAGCTAGTGCCGACATCCCCATCAGCATCTTCATCCCACCGGGGATGCTGCATCTTCTGTCTTTGGCATGAGTTTTGGTTCCTTGGGCTCACTCTCTGGTTTACAGGCAATCAAGGGAAAGGGGAGTAAAACCACAAACATCTCTTTGCTCCTGGCTGTAACTTATTTATGGTTTGCTGAGTTTGAATTTAAACCGTGTTGTCCTTGTCAGTGCCCAACCTTCTGTTGAGCACTGTGCTGCCTGTGCCAGCCAGCTGCTAACCCAGCCCATTAGCTCCCTTGCCTGGGAGAAGTGGTCTGGCTCATTAACACAGCCTTCATCCTAAAATGTGCTACAAAACTGATTTTTATTATTTTTTTTCCCATTTTTTATACCAATCATGTAGCAAGTGGTTCAGCTTCAGTGTCTTCTGCAGTCTCTCTCTGGGATCAGGAAGGTCTCTGAGAAGACTTCTTGGAACTGTCTTTTCTCTTTTCTTTTCCAGCATTGGAGACATTCGCTAATTTGCTCTTCTTTATGCTTCCCTCAGGCAATATTTTAGAAGTTTCTAGTAGTACAGGGTGAAAATCAGATGAGCCAAGTCTTCAGAGTGTTTTGAAGTGTTTTGCTTCACACAAGCCATTTGGCAACATGGGCAATAGTGAAATCCCGACCAAGCATCTTAGCGTAACTCATGTGGTGCCTGTTACCCGTTGGATGACGGCGTATTTACAGCCCAGCTTCTCACTTGGTCCTGACTGAAGCTGCCAACCCCTGGAACGCAGGTGCAGCTCCTGGATGGGGGGAGAGAGGAAATATTTTTCAAAAAGTTAAAGGGAAAAAGCTTCCATCTCAATTAGATTTCAGACACAATTTTTCTCTTTTTTTTTCCTCAGGGTGGAGAGAAATGCTGAAGGCAGAAATTGGCCAGTTTCTAAGTAAACACAATAAGCTTTTGCGTGTAAACAGCTGGGACTTTCTGTTGGCTTAGGGGAGTGAGAAGAACTCACATGTGTGTGCTTGGGCGCTGCACAAAAACAGGAGCAAGTTTCTTGGGCTGGGGGGAGGCACGAGGCTGCCTCCAACCCCAGACCCTGGTGGGACAGTGGTCCCAGGAGTACGGGAGAGGAGCAGCTGTGTGTGCTGCAGTGTCCCCATCCCCAGCGTACCCAGTGACGGCATGGACACGGTGCACGCTCGTGCTGGGTGCCGGGGATGCCCAGGGCTCAATGTGCTGCCGAACGCCTGCGATAGGTCTGGGTACTGGTACCCGACCACTGCTTTCCCGACAACGCCGGGTCACCACCCCACTTTGGATTCCTCTGTCGCTTTAACGCTGTTTTCTTCATGGTGACAGAGCCCGTTGTGTTAATGGGATATTAATGAGAACAGCAACAAAGCTCCCTGTTACTGGGAGCTATGCAAATAGCGATTATCTTGTTGTTAATGATTTTGTTCTACAAAGATAGCTCTGTACCGTGGTACATTCTCTTCTGGGTACCATTTCAGCAAGAGCTGACTCACACGAGTACGCTTCAGTTAACTTCTGTTCCTGCTGCCACAGGAAATTCTGAATAAAAATGCTGGACAGGGTTCAGGGTTCAGGGGAAGAGAAAGTTTTAGTCGCGTGTTCAGGTGCTGGTGCCGGTAAAACAGCACCTCAGCTTCAAGAGACCACCTCGGGTTTTCTTCCTCCTGCCTCGTTTTGTTGTGATGGTGATGATACACGATCCAGTTTAACAAAACGCAAATAAAATTACTCAAGAAAATAGGTTTGTTTTCAAATTATGAGACATCCTCTGACGTTAATTTTTAGGAAATGCTGAAATGTTGATTTTCTTTATTAGCAGAACTGCAGACCACAGAAGCCTTTTTTAAAGCTGTAAGAAGTTAGAAGATGACTAAATGGGAGGCAGAACAGGCACATTTTTCATGATAAAGGAGGAGGGTTTTAGAAATCAAGGAACTGATCCATGACTGATGAGTTTAGGTTAAGTTCTGGTCTCTACTCTGGCTTGTTGTGCAGCTCAGATAATTAAATTTCTGTGTCTCATTTTGTCCATCCACCACTTTTCCTTCGCAGTTTGTGTTTGTTGAACGTGACCCACTGTTAAAGGCTGGGCCACCCTCCTTAGCACCACCTTCATGCTTTGTCTGTTGCTCTGGGGAGCAATCACGTCTGAGATGGGCTGGGAAAAGCTGTTGTGGAGTTCACTGACCCAAAGTGCAAACTGGGTGACTGGCAGGAGGCTCACCAGGAGTGGTGAGTCTGGAGCAGGAACCACGGCAAGAGGCTCTGTGGCCCCTGTTCTGCGGAGCCTGGAGCAGGTGGTTCGGATGGTCCCTCCTGGCTCTGCAATCTGTGCATCCAGAGGAGCAAAAACCTGCTTTACAAATACGCAGAGTTCGTGTACCTCGAGTTTCAGTGGCTTTTGCAGTAGCTTGAAATAACGGATGGTGCTAGAACCGAGTCCTGTTTTCAAAGACTTCATAATGCAATACAAATTAGGTGTTTTGGGCTGAAGAAGAAATACAGTGTAATATTCCTTTTTTGATTCTCATTAGTTCCTTTATTCCATAAATAGTGACCGTACAGTGTGTAACACGTTCTCGCATGTTAGAATTTATCAGGGAAGTGCTTTAGCTGGACAACTGCTGCATGAAAAATGAAAGGTTTTGCCTCATTCTATCAACGTTCTACCAACTAAAAAAAATTCCAGAACAGAACTCGTTTTCACTTCAGAGGCGGTTCGGCACGGCTTGATGAAACGGGGATAGATCACTTGGTAACTCTAATTACTAAGGACCATTACTACAAATGCAACCAAAAAACTTAATGAACGTTGTGGAAATGTTAATTTGTATCAGCCAACAGTGACACATCTGGCAGATTATCTGCGCAAGGGGAAGAGGGTAAAACAGTTACTTTCTGTTCTGGAAACACAGCGCCAGTTCCTGGATACTCAGCAAATCCAAAGTGACTGAGACCAGACAGCTGAGTTTGTCCAGAAAATGGTCTGTGGTTTGGAGAGAGGCTTTTCCTTAATTTTTTTCTTTTTGGGGCGGGAGATTAGGGTTGGTTTGACGTTTGCCAGCTAAAGCAGGCTCTTCCATTTGAGGTTGCTTCTCCTGGCAGAACTCTGCAATGGGATCATTGACATGCTGGGGTGATGCAGCCCAGCCGTATGAACTAATCTTTTCTAAGTGAATGCCCAGGATCCATTCCCCAGGCACGTTAAAGTACTCTGTGGTCGAGCAGCAGAGTCCCAGCAAATGCCAGGCTTGAGGGCTGAATATCTGGAAAATTCACTCACGTTTGACCCTTGTGCTGTCTTTGCGACTGGTAGGACAGAGGAGACTGCACTGCTTTGTTAGGGTGAGAAGTTGACCCCTAAGGAGGGCTGGCAGGCACGAATGTCGCTGTTGCACTGATCCAGTCCACGTGTGTATCAGTTTTCCAGGGCGCACGGTTGGTTTCTGGCGAGGGGGGAGCGGTTCGTCTGGAGAGCCGAAGCGCTCGGCAGGGTGCTGATGGAGCCGGTGCGGGAGAAGATGAGCAATCACAGGCAGACAAGCCCATATTAGTCAGATGTGCCTGCGACCGAGACGTGATCGATGCCGTTAGCATCACCTGGCAGAGCCCGGGGAGAAAGTGCTATTTCTGGCAGACACCTTGATTTCTAGAGAATGGAGATGATTTATGATTAGGAAGGCTGCTGGTGGACTGGCTCTGTGCTGGAGAAGTTAATCATTTGGTAGGAGGATACCGTGATTTGTTTGCTGTTCCCAACTTGTGCTGTAAAGATTTTGTGTCAGGCAGCATTTATGCAGGAGTGAAATGAGTCTTATTCTCCTTTTACTTTATTTGTACCCCACAGGGAGAAGTCTTGAAACACCTTTGGTGGTGGAAAGCAGGTGAGGCTTTGGGGTCCCCTCAGCACTGGCTGGCAGAGGAGCACAAGTTCAGGCAGGGAACTTCACGAGTGCCCACAGAGCAAAGGGGAAAGACGTCTTGACACTGTGCTTCTGGACGCAGGGTTGTTCTCACAGCAGTAGATGATGCTCTGCTTCAGGCTGGTGGAGTTTGCTCCTTCCTGAGCATCCTGCACACCACGTCCTGGGTGTAAGGGGTGGGAAGAGAGCAGAGACCACTGTGGTTTCGGAAGTGGGACATGCCCTGCAAGAAGGCAACAGCCTGAGCCTCCTACCTGAGCTCAGCTGGGGTGGTACAACCTTCTCACCGCACAGTCACGCTGCACGCTCAACGACATTGGCAGCTGCCACAGAACCTGTCTGTCAGTAAAGATATTTGATGAAATACGGTATAACAGGAGCTCTGTAGGGGCTAAGGGTCCTAAGGGTCTCAAATGGGCACAACTGGGAGGGTGAAGCGATGGTGTGTGACTCGTCTTCCTGGGCTCTAGTTTCTCAAGCGTGGCCGAGTGGTGAAGAGTCAACCACAGCTGATTTACTGGAGTAAAGTTCCTTAGCTTCCCCCAAAACACTGACAGAAACATTTCCAAACTGTTTCTCTGGGAAATCTAATGATCTGATTCAACATACATCACAAAGCAGCATGATGTGAAAATGGATCTGGGGATAATTCTTATTTAGCCCTGGAAACGTGTGGCACAACCTTTCACTAACACGAAAGCTTCTCACCCAGACCTGCAACTGTTCAGTGTGATTTGCAGTGTGTCAGTGAAGTGGAAGGAGACTGGATGGAAGGCAATGTAAATTCATTAATTAGATCAACACCCTCCCCGAAGAAGAAAAGAGGGGGATGCACCATACCCTGTGTGGTTTACTGTACAGAAGCAAGTGTTTCAAACACCTCAGTCTTCACTCCAACCACGTGCTTGAGCCCTGGGGAAGTTTATCTTTCTCCATTTGAGAACTTTAGAACAAGGTAGATGTCAAGAGATGTCCACCCGAACTGACTCATCTGAAGCTGGTTATTTTAACATTTCAACTGAATCAAGAAATCTGTCCATCCCAAAGCAGTGCAGTGTTTGCCTGGGAGCCAAGCCGGGCAATGGTGAGTACAAGGTGATTCAGCCTGGTGAGAACTTCTGAACTAAGCTGACTGAGACTCTGCTTTTAAATTCACTGGCTAAGTGCTGACAACACCTGAAGGTCCCTTCTGATGGCAAAGTGGAACCTGTACCCACAGAGCATGCTCTGAGAGGGGAGAAAATAGTTGAGTTTAATATGAATAAGGACAAGTTTATACGAGTGTCGGAAATACATTACAGAGGACATGAAGAGCTGGAGTCAGTCGAATGGCGAGTGCACGGGCTTGAAAAGGAGCGACAATGATCTTCTTGGCACTGGCAGTCAATGGATGGATTGGGAAAGACTGGGGTTACCCCGTTCCCACCCCACACGTGTGTGCTCAGCTCCCCGGCTCCATTGACCAACAGCTCTTCAGGATGGCTGGGTCTGACAGTGTCACCTGCTCTTCAGTCCCGGTGACGCAGGGAATCCCACGTGCTTGTGTTCAGCTCTGTGAACGCGTGTTGACTTCCCTCAGTTCAGAAAGATCGCCTGCAGATCTGTTGGAAAAACGTTCTGAAAGGGCACAGACAGCTGGTTCAGAGCTGGTATCTACTGAAAGGCGGGCTGCTGGAGGCACTGAGGGCAGGCACTAATCTGTGATAATGACCATAAACCAATACCAAACAATGGAATGTGATATTCTGAAGAAAGGAAGGAAGGAGAGCAACAGAATAATGATAACCAAGTTCAAGAAAGACTTCAGTGAAGTCAGGGAAGCAGCAGCAAGGGTCCCTGGGAGGATATGCAAAGGCAGAAGGAACTGCGGCAGCACAGGCTGTACCGAACCAGGCTGCTTTAACCTCCTGGTGCAAAGGAATGACAAGCGTTCCTGAGGCTGCTTCTCGACTCTCTGAGCATGTGGAGAAATGAAAAGAATCCTCCAGAAAAACAGAAATAAGGATAAATGACAAAGGGTGAATATAAAGGGATGAACTCCCACCTCTGAGGATAAAATCAGAAAGCTTAGAACGGGCAGAGAACATAAAAACCCAAAAGGCCAGGAGTCTGTAAGTGCATCAGAAACAAGAGGAAGACAAAGGCGCATATAGACCCAGAGCGGAGCAGCAAAGGGAAGCGAATGAAAGCTAAACTCTTCAACGCCTTATTGTTCCAGCCTCCAGAAAAAGGTTAATTATGAGCAGGCACTCCCTGTGATTAATTTTAACAAGGGGATAACAGGGAAAGAACAGACTGGAGGACACTTAGGTAAATTAGATATTTTCAAGCTATGGGAGCCTGATGAAACCCACCCTGGAATACTCGCTGAATTGCCCCAGAAAGCCCCCGAGTCAGTGTTGCTGCCCCGTGAGGAGGTGGGGTGGTGAGGAAGAGAGGCGACTGCTGGAGGATGGCCAACAGGGCACCAGGAAAACGGCACCGCTGGAAGCCCAAAGCAGGTACCCGAGAAGCGCTGGGGCACGGGATTCACTAAGCGGTTTGTGGGTGTATCAAGGGTATTAAGATAGTAAGGAAGATCCATTGGGGGTTCTCCAGCAAGAACTCACGACAAAGCAGCATGCCTTGTTCTGACAGGACACCCGACTCAGAGGCGGGGAAGCAGCTGAGGATGGGGTCCAGGTCAGTGACTTGGGAACTAAGGAGCGGTGTCCTGATGGGGGCTTCGCTTGGGCATGCGGTAAGCGTGGAACAGAGCTCTGAGAGCTGAGGATTTTGCTGCCTCTGGGAAGCTCTGGTTCAGGTCTTGGACACTTCTATTCATAGCATATATTAAACAAATACTTCAAAATTAAAATTAGAATGCTATAAGTACTTCCAATTTACATTTTAGATTTAGAATTAATTAAATCAGTTTGGGAAACCCTGTACTCCAGGTCATGGGAAATCTTAGCTTGGATCTATTTTGGTTTATGGGATTCCTTTTGAAAATATCCTTCCATGCAAAGACATTGTGGCACTACAGCCAAGAAAATCTTTGGTGGTGTTAGCTTTATTTGGAGCAGTTCTCACAGAGTTTTATAAGCTCTGAATCGGTTCATGCTGGAAACAGCTGAATATCCCTGTGTTATGTAATTTCTGATGGAACCCATGCGTCGAAAGCTTGAGACCTATCCTGAATGCTGTAACCAGTAACTAGACTGGGGAAGAATATGCTTATCATGTATTTTTCCCCCCCTTCTGCAGAATGCCTTTAATAGAAAAGCAAGCAAGATATCTGAATGAATTTTATATGTTCCCTGAACTGCTCGAGCCTTTGAAATAACTCAGCTTGAAGTTTTAGTCAATATGAATGGAGACATTTAAAAAGTCTGTGTGCTCCTCTGTCAATAAAAGATGGCAAAAGGCTAAAGAGATGAAAATAGACAGTAGAGTCAGAGATGCAACCAGTGCGGAGCACCCTCCACAGGGAACAAGCCATTAGTAACTGTAATCGACAAATTGGAGATGGATTCATAGCAGGCTGATAACTAAAGAAACATCTTTCTAGCGTTCCTTTGAAAAAAAAATTGTGGCCTCACCTCCCCATTTAGCTCACTCACACTCTTCCTGCTGTCAGCTGGGCTTTGCTGCGTGGAAAACAAGTTTGGGTTCAATGAAGGTTGGAAGAAAAGCATTATTCGTGGTGTGGGGGTTGATAGGTAATGGCCAGTGGTCATTCCCAGAGGATTTCCTCTTGTCTGTCTCAGCGAGGTCACCTCGCTGCATCACTTCCACCTTTTGCGTTCTCCTCTGTCCCTCAGGAGCCCATTCCATAGAACCTGACCATCAGCACACCTCACCTGAAATGAAACTGGCTGAAGGAGGATCTGTGGAAAACACTTCACTGTGTGGTGGGGAGGACAGCGCCTGTGTTTCCTCCAGCGGGCACCAGGCAGTGGATCACTAATAGTGCTGTTTGCAAATACCAAATAATAATGGAAAGTGCGACAATAATGAAGTAATCAGATGAACTGTTGGGTACAGGTGCCTACATTTACAACTCTTTCATCAAAGAGAAAATTAAGCGCTCTCAGAATATTATGGCAAATTGCTTGCTGTTATATGACTGCTAATCAGGTGGAGCACATAAATGCATCAGGAAACATCTTCTTGAGCAATTATGGCAGTAGATGATTCAGGCGCAGAGCACATCATGGGACAGTGAATAGGCTCCTTTTCTCTTTCTCTGCCTGCAGATGTAAATGCTTGTTGAAAAAGCAAGCAACCAAAGCCCAGAGTCACCAGCGCCTCTGCTGAAGTTTGGCTGATGGAGAGCATGGGAGGATGTGACTCCTGTATCCACAAAGCTGTGTCACACAGCCCGCGGTGCCCTCAGACCAGCTCTCCTCTTCAGGGGCTGCAGTTCACACGGCGGCTTGAGGTAAATGGCCTATCAGCAGGTGGGATGTGGGGTAGATGTGGCATCATCTCACCTCACTGGCATCTTTTGGAGCCTGTGCCCCCAGCCCAAGCTGTGGAAAGCAGAGCAGTGGGGCTGTGCCCCTGTGTGCTCTGCCTCTCCATACACCTCAGGGCACGGAGAGGGCACCTCCTCGGCTATTCCCAGTACCCCACCAGTGCTCAGCTTCTGCAGGGGGATTCCCAGTGGACATGGGCTCTGAGTGCCTTCCAGCCTAGAGGTACACTCCAGCCACCTCAACAGCTTCCCGGGCAAACACCATGGCTACTGCATTGTCTCCTTCCTTTCTCCCCTGCTACGGCCTTCAGAGACACTGTGCTTTCCTCCCTACTCCTTCCCAGCATCTCAGGCAGCTGACCAAGCGCTCTATTGCTTCCTATTTGTCTTCTGTATCTTCTCTGAGATTCAGTGAGGTCTCCACCTGAGCCAATACCTGAGGTCTCCTGAGCCAAACTCCTGCCCCAGCCTAGATTTGCCATGTACTGGGGCTGCTGCAAACAAGCCGCCCTCTGGGCTTGGCTCCTCC
>NW_010430078.1:69394-71443 GCF_000710305.1 Buceros rhinoceros silvestris
TTCAGCTGAGGGAAGAGCAGGGCAGGGATTTGAGAGCGAGCCATGACTGTTGTGGAACACTGGGTGGCAGTGTGGGCGGTCGGAAGATTACGTGCTTACGTGCTTACGTAACAGTAAGGCAGTACCCGCCCACGATGGGCGAGGCTTCTTGGGAAACTATATAGCCCTGTTCATTGCGCAATAAAGTGCCATTTTTGCATCCTCTATATTAGAGAAAGTGTATGAAATGGTCCTCAACGGCAGAGGTTGGGTGCCCAGTATCACAGCAAGTTGCTACACATGACTTGGAAAGCAAGCGAAGGACCCTGTGCTGTGCGGTGGGGGCTCAGCCTGGGGACTGACATGATTGTCCCTTGCGTCCTCACCTCTGAGGGGAAGCTGGGTGCCCAGGCAGCCGTAGTCTCCTGGAGGGTTCCTTTTGCAAGATGGCTTTGTGGGTCCCTTCCCTGTGAGCTGAGGAGGAATTTAGAGTCACAGGATACAACAACCAATCTTGAGTACAGCACAGAGCATGTGGTCGCGCTGGATCAGCTGGTAATTTTGGAGGAGTGCTGGGCAGTGCCAGGCTCCAGCAGGCAGCAGAGCTGGTACAGGGTTGCTGGTAAGGTGCTTTCAGTGCAGCAGGGTTGCTGTTGCTGTGGAGTTTGTGATAGTGTTTCCCAGACCCTGTGCATTAACTGCAGCGATGCGAAGTAGGAGATAGCTAACTGTTGTGCCGACACGTTGGGTCACGTCTGAACCCCTGATCAACACCCAGACCCTCTTGTTTGCTCTTGAGAGACTAAAAATAGCCTATTCCCCCAAGTGCAAGGTATCCCTTCGTTTAAGCAGCACGTAGGAATCCTGTCGGTTTACCAGCGGTGTTGCCAAGTAAGCATCCTCCTGCCTTGAAGGCTGAGCCTTCTGCTGCCCAAGCACTTTCCTCATGTTGTACCTTAGCAAAGATCCTTGTGCGGTGAGAGCACATGGGCTCTCTGTCAGCCTCAGCGACTCACAATTAGGATGGCAAAAAAATGCATTGGGTTCTGAGAATCTTAGGGTGGAAGATAATATAATCCCATTATAAAAGAAATGGTATCTTCATCTGTTCTTCTCTGCTAGTTTCCAATTCTCTGTTCTCTGGACTTTACAAATCCTTCGTATTTCCTTTCATTTAATTTCTGGTGAATTTGGGGTTGTGAAGCTATTCCTGTGCTGACACTCGAACAGCAGATGTGCCAATATCCGCATGTATCCACTTAATCCATGCATGAAAAAGCAAACTGCTGCCTTTTTTTTTTTTTTACTGAGTGCTAGTTCACAGTGATATACGTCCTGTCAGCTTAGCCACTGCTTCACGCACACAGCTCATGGTGGAGAAGAGCTGGAGCCCAGAGAAAGCTCTTGAGGTGGTCATCGCTTTTGGGTTGTCTTCCAGGGGATGGAGGGGGACATCCAGATTGTTACCTGGAAAAGGAGCCATGGGAGTGTGGAAAGGTGACCAGGTACGTCCTGGATGTCGGGATGGGAAAGTCAGCTGTGCAGGTTAACCTTCCCAGCAATGGCGATGTGTTGGTAGGGCAGAGCCCTGCCATGAGGTCTGCTTTCAAATCTCTGGAGATCACCCCCTCCACAGTCTGGACAGGGGCTGCTCGGCCACCCAGAGCAGAGCAAGTTCTGCTGCCTTAAATGTGTCTCTGCTCCCTTGTGCCCAGCAATCAGCATGGGGAAGATGCACCATGCTGGCCATAGGGGCTGGCCCAGCTCTGGGTCTGCTGACAGGTACCCTGCACCTGCCCATTGCCTTTCCCCACCTCCCACCCCCAGCAGCATCCCCCACGCTCACCGCTCCCTTCCCAGACAAAATACAATGTGCAAAGGAGCTCAGGAGTGGGCGGCTCAAAACGCAGGACACGCCGTGGCCTCTGTCACGCAGACCACTCTGTCACACAGACCGTCCTCTCTGAGTTTAGGTCCTTAGCACAAAGCTTCCCAAAACCTCGGGAAGCGACGCCTTACCTCGCTGCCGCCCCTGCCCAGCACAGGGATCTTGCTGACGGTGCTCCCTGG
>NW_010430078.1:71599-71962 GCF_000710305.1 Buceros rhinoceros silvestris
AGATCTCTGAAGGTGCCCGCATGCTGCCTCCTCCAGCATCCCCGATAAGCACGAACCAAGCTTTGGCACTGCCAAAACGCTGACTCCTACCGGTCTGAGGAGCCCCGCTTGGTCTGGCCCTGCCGTGTGCGCCCGTACTGCAAATATCCTGGAGATGTGAAACTAAAGCTTCAGAAATAACCCCCAACCCTCCAAATGGAGCTGGCAGGCGATACTTCCCTGTGCTGCTTCTCTGCTTCTTAGGTATAAACCAACATCTGCAGTGCTCCGGCTGTGCTGCCTGACGGGTACATCAGGGACACACTTATCAGTCCAATATATTTCAAGGCTGAGCACAGCAACGTGCGGAGAGCCCAGCACACC
>NW_010430078.1:72138-72570 GCF_000710305.1 Buceros rhinoceros silvestris
GCACATTATCTCTCACAATCCTGCCACCGACTTCACCCATGGGACCTCTTCTGTGCTGGAAGGTTTGCAAATCTATATCTTAATTTGCTACCAGCTGCTAGCAATATAGCTTTGACACCCCTACATCATTCCTCTTCTTCAGCCACAAGCTGCATCTCACAGACACTTACAAGTTTTTCTAAAGATATTTAGGAAAAAAAGACAAATCTGATTATATAATGTTTGTTAGACCGTGGGGGGGGGTTATAATCTTCTGGGTCTTGAGCCTCACAAGGAAGATAGTTACTGCTATAAATTCTACATTTCGTATTTTTGGAAATGCGAAATGAAGAACCTGTATGGCTGTGCTTGCAGAGGAGGAGCCAGGAGACCTTCCTGGGGCTCTTCTGTGTGGCGGGGGCAGAAGGTTTCTCTGGCTGGGGGACTGTGGGG
>NW_010430078.1:72733-80571 GCF_000710305.1 Buceros rhinoceros silvestris
TTATCCAGCACCTCCCAGCTGGAGCTGGCACGTCACAGGTGGATGCAGCCAGAACTGTCAGCGATTCCTGGAGACCTGTGAGGGTGACCTGGTCCAGGTGACAGAGCAGGAGGGCACAGCTGCAGGGACCGGAGGCAGATGCATCAGGCCATAAAGCCAGACACAGTCTTGGAGGCGGTTTGGAGCTCGGCTGCTGCGGCGACAGCTCTCTCTCACGCTGGCATGTCCTTTCTGGAACAATATTGACAAGTTAGAAGAGTTTCTGGGTAAGTGTGGCAAGAATGATTTGAAGTCCACAAAACCTGCCTGACAGAGGAAGACTAAACAAGCTCAATCTGTTTGGTTTACCCAATGAAAAAACAAAAGATTTCCTCACTGTCTAAGCACTTGCAGGGTTGATTTCTGATAGCAAAGGTCTCTCACCAAGCAAAGGTACAAGGTCCAGTGCCTGGGAGAAGCAGCCAAACAAGTTTGAAATAGAAAGAAAACAACATTTTCGACACTGAGCACATCAAGCCATTGTATCATCGCGAGGAAAGTGCTGTGGGTTTTCTGTCGCTCCCTGACCACAGGATGCCCTTGGCCGTCGGCAGGGCGCTCAGCCTGTGACAGGCTCAGCACCTACCTCTGGCTGCCTGGGAAAGGAGGAACAAAGCGGATTTTATTACCTTCAGGAAACTGCTAAATAAGGATATGGAGCATACTGTCAGTGGGAAAACGGTTTGGGGATAGCAGGTACAAAAGGACTGAAGGCACTGGTTTAGCTTAAATCAGAGTTCAGGAATTCACGCGCGCATTGTAGAGTGACTTTGTGTACGTCTCTTTAGACCTTGTTTCTTCTTCCAGCTCCTACAGGAACGTGTGGGGCAGCTACTGCACTGACTCAGTGTATTGCCAGGCAGCCTGTGGACGTGGGTCAGGAGAGTCATGTGGTATAAACACAGTTAAATCAGTTTAACAGACGGGTTGTGGGAGCAGAATCCTCGCTGTCTGTAAAGCTGATGTATCTGTCAGGGCTGGTTGGTCCATCACGGCATTTAATGGCAGAATTATGAATTGTTTGTGTTGGAAGAGGCCTTTAAGATCATTAAACCCTCCAACACAGGTGTGTGTGGTACATACAGAGATGCACTGTGAGCTCTGCATCCCCATAAATATGTATCTTGAGTGCTCTGCCAAAGCTGAGCTATTAAACCATCCGCTGCCGAGCCTCCGCACCGCAGGGCATCGGCACTCACTGCTGGTGGGACGGTGGTGGCCGAGGCAGCAGGAGCTGGGTGCAGCCGCTCCCACTGCCCACCCTGGGTACCAGCACTGCTGGAACATGGCACCCCAGCACCCTCACTCCAAAAATGTGTATTTAAAAGGATATCGTTTACTTTAAAGGAGCTGTTTGTGCATAACAACATTTCAAATTGCCTTTTGGTTTTGCTCTTGGTAAAATCTCAATGTGAAAACTTAATCATCTTGTGTTTGTTTATTTGTTTACTTGTTTGTTTATTTACTCCGTTCCCTTCTTGCTTCCCTCCAGCTCTTTGGGTTTCAGTGGAAAAACAGATAAGTGAATCTGAACAAAACATGGTAGTGCTTGAAGAAGTCCTTCCCGTCAAATTACGGGGAACGACATTTACTTTTCGTGAGTGTTCCGCGTTTTTGTGTTGGCTCTAATCACAGTCTACGTCAGGCAGCAGATGCCATGAGAGATCCGGTGTCCTCAGTCACTTGGCTGCCTTTCCCCCAGAGGTGCCCAAGCAGCAGAACCTGACCAGCTCTTAGGCTTGGGCAGCCGACGCTGAGCAGAGGCACAATAATCAATTGATGTTAAAAAAAAATTGAGGGTGGATGGGGGGTGGGTGGGTGCTTCCCCTCCCAGGGTCTATGCAACTAAAAATCTCATTGGAATATTTGTAACTGATTTTGGTTTTAATTTTAAAGATGTTTTCTTTCTCTCCTTAAATGACAGTTTCTCACCTTAAAAATGCTAATGTTTTATGATAATATTGCATTGTATTTGAAAGACACCACGTGTTGTAATTCACTGCCTGTTACAAATGACCCATTTATTTATTTACTTCAAAAGAGCCCCATGAAAATATCCTCTGCCTCCTGCGGCACCCTCCAGCACCTCTTTCCACCCCCCAGGTGAGGAGGACGGGGTGCCCCGGCAGCTTCTTCATGTGCTGGAGTGGAGGGAGCTGCTGCCCCACAGTGCTGGCGCTGCTGGAGGAGGTGATGGTGCTGGTGGTGGCTGTGGTGGCCGTGGTGGCAGTGGTCCAGTGGAGGTGCATGGCCCCGCTTCTACACCAGAGGGCAATAAAGGGAAGGTAAAATTTGTTTTTCCTCTATTAAATTAAAGAGAGGTTCGTAGGACAGAAGTAACTTGCATTATTATTTATGACTTGATAATTGAATATATTATTTGCTTGCCAAATCTTCTACACGTTTGAGGAGCAGATCTCTTTGTCTGTTGTTAATACACTGAACCAGGGTTTTTCTTCCACACAATTGTATTTTACAAAGCTACAGTTGTACAAGCCTTGCATTTTTACCATGACATAGATATGTATTTCTATTTTTATTTTTGAACAATAGACATCTTTTAGTATTATCTGTCATGTGCTCAAATATTTATAACCACCCATGGAAAGAAATAAAGTGATTATTTCTCTCAGGAAATTAGGCTGTCAGCTGCAAACCTGAATCGCTTTGGATTCTGCAGATAAACAAAGCCCGCTCCTCCACGGCTTGGGCTGCCCTGGAAATGCCGTGTAGCAGCTGGGTGTTATCTTTAAAGCTGAAAGCACTTGACTTCCCAGACCTTTAGTGCAGGTAGGGGAGAAAGAGGAATTATCTTAAACATTCTGCCACAGGCTTTACAGAGAGAGTCCCAAGACCCATTACCAGGGATGGAGAAAGAAGTACAGAATAGGAAAGGAGGTGAGTTTGGGGGCTCAGGAAAAGGGTGAGCTAAATAAACTGCCACACCAAGGAGATTCCGGGATCCGCTTTGCATGGCAGTGGTTGTGGTACTGTCTTGTCACTCTGTGAGAGCAAAAGGCACAGCTAGTCCCGGGATGTCTCCAGCTCTGCCATCGTGGTCAGGCTCTCCCCGAGAAGTGCAGCTCCCGGTAGGGATGAAGCTAATGAGGTCTGTGCTAAGTATGGTTGGGAAACAAGAAGACTTGAGAAAATACACTGAGGATTTTTAAAATGCTGACGATCAAAATATCCTGAATTTCTGGTCGTCTGAACCTGGCCAGCACCTACAGCCTTGAAGGGCTGCACTGGTGATCCGGTGTGCTTGGGGGCTGCAGCTGCTGCCGGGGATGAGCCCACATCTGGGACGCGCCTGCTGTCAGCCCGAGCCTCGCACCCACCGTCCCTGCAGCTCCCCAAAGCTGGAGAAGCTGGTGATGAAGGGCTGGGAGCTGCAGACCAGCAACGTGGAGGCTCTTTTCTTCTGACACCGCCTTCAGCTGTATGTTGTATAACTGCACTGAGGTCATGGCAAGAGCTGAGTGGAATTTACTTCATGGCAGGGTGGATCGTCCTGCCCCTTCGGTGGTCACAGAGGCATCATCCCGAGCACTGGATCAGCAGCACCCAGGGACACTCAAGGCTCATGTTTGCTTCTGTAATTGCTTCTCCGAGCCAATGCTTAGACCTGGGTTGCACTTCTGGTACAGATTTGCCCAGAACTCAGCAAAACAGGGCTGTATTTTCTGCCTGGTGTTTCGGGATGATCATCACTAGTAGTGCTTTGATCTCAGAAAAGCGTTTTAAAGAGAAAACACCAGAGCGGGTGGAACTGCGGAGGGTTTGGCTGGGGGGCACCTGGCAAAGGTCATCCTTAAATTGAGGCACATCCCTGCTCGATTAGGGCGAGAGCAGTGGTTTGTTCAGCTGCTCCTCAGGTGGGTTGTTCTGCGGCCCAGGCGGGTGTCCTTGCTGCCCGAGACTGTCAGACTGTCTTGTTCTCTTGTGTGAAAATGCCAAAGCCAATACAGAGCAGCAACAGACTGGAGGCACAGTAAGATAAACGGAGGTTGATCTTTGTGACAAAACAGTGCTCTGGTGCTCAGTTGCTGCTGCCTTGTCCTGACACGTGGGAATCAGCATGACTCAGGTCTGCGCTGACTGTGGTAACCCTAGGACACTGTCCAGACAGCTTTTGTGCTCCTGCGTGTACCTGGCTGTGCAGAGCCGGGGCATCGGAGAGCCTGGGCTGCTGGCTCTGCTCCCTGGGCTGCTGGCTCTGCTCCCTGGGACCCACCCCCACCTGATCACCCCTTCTGAAATTCTGCCGGGCTTGAACCAAAGAGTTATTTTATTCTGTGTAAACAACTCTTTTGAGTCTTTTATACCTTAACACTGTGCAGATTTGCAGCATCTTCCTTGCTCAGCCCCCTGTCTTTGAACTGTCTTTATCTTGCCCGTGTGCAGTTTGAAATGCTGTGTTAAAGTGATACAAAGAATTTGCCACACAGAAAACTCATGAACCACAGAAAGCAGGTGGTGACTGCCCTTTGCAGGCTCTTACCCCGCAGTGAGGAGGAGGAGCAGGCAGGCAGAGGAGAGAGCTCCTGAGCTGCCTGCGCTGCGCACCCACGGAGCGGGCACTGAGCTGCACCTTCCCCCCGACTTGCCGTGCTCATCCCGATGGGGGTAACAGTGATGGTCTGATCCCTCCTCACCAGCTGCAGCTGGAGTGTATTCTGTACTGGGAATCTGTTAATCCAAGACCTCGTCTGCAGGCTGGTTTGCAGATCTCTGTCATCCCAGAAGAAACTTTGTCAGTAAAGATGGAGTTACAAAATGTGTAAATTCTTAGAGCACACGAGTGGGTCGTGAAGTTTTCTCTCATCCAGGAGTGAGACTACTGCAAGATGTCAGAAAAGCAGGAGCCAGGCACCAGTGCACGTGATTCTTAATGTCTTCACAGAGGCTTTGGCTGGTGCTCTGGAGGGAAAGGCAGGATGGGACAGCCATGGGAACAAGTGTCAGAGACCCCTCCGGGCAAGGCGAGATGGGACAGCCATAGGAACAAGTGTCAGAGACCCCTCCAGCCTCGCCCTCAGCACTTCCCCAGCGCACGCTGGCTGCCAGACCCCTCCTGTGAACAAGCAAGAGGTGTCAGCTCCACCTCGCTTGAACCCTGTCCTAACCAGTTGGCTCCTGGTCCTGCCCAGAAGGTGTTTCGCTCAGTAAGACCCTGCAATTCCTCAGGGCATGCCCCTGCACCGCTCAGTACAGCCTCTTTAACGCAGGCGAATTCTCGGCAGTGAGGATAACCACAGTCAATGATAACCCCTGTGCATGGACTCTCAGGTTGTATTTTCTATTTATCAGTATTTCCTACTTCAAAAGAAATTATAAATCAGGGTTCAGAAAGGGCTTCTGGTTTAAGTTAATGTCTCCCCATGATCACTATAATGTGAAACTTCTGAATCAGTTCAGAAGTTAAGCAATATTGACAGCTCTCTGGCTGATAAGCTCGCACTACCCTTTGTTTGATAGGCCTGCGCTTGGGCTGGGGATACACTTTTTAATGCGAACTGAGAGCGCGGGGATCATTCCTGAACAGTCGATGGTCCTTGCATGTTTGTGGTGCGAGGTACGGCAGAGCCCCACGGCTGCCGCAGCCTGGCAGAGGGATGCGCTGTGTACCTGCGCTGCTCAATAGCGCTTTAAATGACTTTGTCCTTTTTTTTTTTTAAAGGTTACTCAGATAATATAGTTGAGAAGGAAGGCAAAGGTCAGTGCTTAAAGCTCCCTGTGCTGTGAAGCCGTAGTGAAACCAGCACTCCTGCATCACCCAGCACAGCGTCGCCAGCCATTGGCATGGGATTTACGCCTGTTGTGAGGGAGCTGGAAGCTGGGGATATCGCCAGCTTGAAAGGACAAGAGGTCAGCCACAAAAAGGGGCTGCACACACGACTTGTCACTAATAAATAGGCATCTTCCCCTCCAGTGATGCTTGATATTAGGACGTTCAGGGACAAAGAAGCTGTAGCTTGGGTCATTAAAAAATGCAGACGGCAAAGCTGGGCAGAGCGAGCAATAATTGTCCTGGCATTTAAAGATTACCTGAAAGCACCCAGGCTATTATGACTGTCTGCCAACAAGAGCCTTGTTTTCCTCCCATCCCCTCTGCTGGGTCGCATCCCCAGGCTGGTTTGCTGTGTGCGTCCTACCTGTGCCAATTCATCAGGTCCTCGATCATCAAACAGCAATTTTTATCACAAAATTATTTGCAGGCACAGGAAATGAAGGTTGGATCCTGGGTGGCTGGTGCGGGGAGGAGGAGCCCAGGTTACTGGAGCAGACTCGCTGCCTGAGGTTAGCATGAACCCTGAAAAAATTGTCATGCACAGGAGTTTGTCAGGCTGCTTGTAACCGGGAAGGTGTTTTCTGAGAGCATAACAGAACCGCAGCCAAAGACGGGTACAAGAAGTTCTGAGAAATGTTGCTCATGAATATTTTGCAGCATTGCCCTTTAAAAATTGGGGTGGACTCAATTTTGTCTTTTTATATTTCTGTCACCCAAAGGTAATGGGGAGATCTGTGCTTCTGGCTTTCGTATCTGTGATATCAAATGGAGCTGACTGTTAAAAACGAGCTGCTCCAATAAATCAGGACCGGGTTAAGAAGGTCCATTTTGCAGAAGTGGGCGAGGTTGTGGATACCTGTGCCAGTGCTGGTCACCAGCCCCTGATGTCTGCTCCACAAGGTGCTGTGGTGCAGTGCTGGCACAACCTGCAGCTGCTCGTGTGTGGGAAGAGGATGAGCCCAGTCATATGGAAATGCAAGTTACTGTTCTTTCCACAGTCGTTTTATCTGTAGTTTGTAGAAAATATTTGGTAAACATATGGGAGGTTTTTGTGGGAGGTTTTTTGTTTTGCTTTGGGTTTGGGTTTTTGTAGATAATATTGATGCTTTGTGTTATTTTGTGTCCTGAGCTGGGCAGAGAGCATCAATAACAAACCTTTGTTCAGCTGCACCTGCGGAGTGGCGGTGGTTGGGATGTACTGGGAGGTCTGGGGGGTTGCGGGTTGGCTGTTTCGGTGTGTGCCATCAGTAGAGGGGACGTTTCTGGCTCACATGGTTTAGCATTGTGCTTCCACGCTGGGAGCAGGAGGCTCAGACTCACGCGGGGGTCAGGGTGCTTGTGAGGCTCAGAGAGGTTTTTGGCAGAGCCATTTCTCATTGTGATCGTGTTCCGATTGCTTCGGGTCCCTGGGAAGGGGAGCCACCCTCCACCCACAGCTCTCCCTTGATTCGGGGTTTTCCCAGTTCAAAGGCAGGCAGCTCGAACGAACCACCAAATTAATTTCTGACACTGCAGCAGCACGCTGTGCGTTGCTAGGAATTTTTGAACAAATGTGCAGTTCAGCTTTTGCTTCATGTCTGCTCAGCAATAAAATGAGAAATTCATTCTGAAGACAGAGTTCTTCTAGCAAAAGCACTTCAAAGCCTACCTAGAGACAAAGGGGGTGCATAATTTAAGCAATGATTTTTATTTTCTGCACCAGGCTGCCGGAGCGCCCAAGCAGAGTCCCCCACTCGGTGTTCGTCTGCAGCTTTGTGTTACTTCCCCAGAACTTCCTATAAACTTACAAAGGGACTTCACTGACAGTAGCAAGAGACATGCACCTTAGACGTGACCTAGAAGCTCAGCTTTTCCAAGGTCTTCTACCCCACTGTCTCGTTTGAGGTCCTTTTCTTTCCACAACCAGTGTGAGGGAACTCGCAAACACCATCTCTGGGCTTTCCTGAGTTTCCTTCTGTTTCTTCTCCCTTCCCCACCATGCGTCCTGTTCCACAGCCCGTTGTTTTCA
>NW_010430078.1:80646-88467 GCF_000710305.1 Buceros rhinoceros silvestris
TCAGCAGGACTGGCTGAAATCTGTGGATTCAACATTTGCTCCTAGGTTGTTCCTGATCCGTTCTTGATCTCTTCAGATGCATCTTGCTGTCTCCTGTTAGATATTATATGAAAGAACTTGTGGACGGTTTCTAGACAAGAATAATCTAATTTCTTGAAGACTAATTTTAAATCTCTTGCATAACATTTCTGATAGTTTTAGTATCAGCCTTTTCTTTTAATGCTTGAATGTCCCGTGGCTGGAATCCATTAAAACCGCTGAAGATTTTCAACCTGAGCTAAAGCTTTAGCTGCTGAGTATCTTAAGAGCTAATAAATTTGGCTGTTCGTTACTAGCTCCTCATGGCGTGGACAGAGCAATGCTGCAATCTGCCTCATATCTTGTAGGCTGACGAGCCTTTTTTCTTTATAGAAAGCTGATCAACAACAGCAACTTGGGTGGTTGTGGACTTGCGAGTGGACATGGGTATTCCCATCAAATGTTCATATTTTTTCAGTATCTGTGAAATCAAAGTAACTTCTAAGCGGCCAGCAAGAACTCTTTGGAATCATGGGGAATAACCAATTTATTTTGCTGGAATTAGTAAACAAAAGAAACAGTGAAAAATAATAGTTGGCCAGATTGTTCTTGGAAAAACATGATAGAAATGAATAAAGCCATTGCGAAAACCAATTTACCCTAATAAGCCATAACTATACAGACTTTTTAAACATTACTTTCGGACTCAGGGAAATGGATGATTAATGGATCAGATAGTGTAAGCCAGACCTGAAATGTCTATTTGCAAATATGATACGTTAAATGCAGCTGCACATTTTCATACTGTCTGCCAGTTAATAGAAGACTCAGGGGAAGAAAATCACTAGAGAACCGTCCTCACTGTACAAATAGCACCTTGTATTTTAGAAGCAGAATAATGTGGTTTGGAGGCCTGTGCTGCAATCTTGGCTGCCCGCGCTGAGGACGCTGCTTTCAAAGGCAGCGCAGATAAACCTCCTGCCAAAGCCCACTCTGTGCTGGACAAACGGCGTATCTGCTGTGGTGGTGTACAACCCTCCTGAGCTCCAGCAAGCAGGGAAAAAACCTGAAGAGCAGAAAACAAGAACAGATTTAATAAGAGTTTTGTCTTTGTAAAGACTGTGGTACCAGCCCCAAAATAATGGAGAAGGAACAGACCGGTTTGCACAAGGTGAGCACCGGCTTCGACCTGCTACAGCTGTAAAAAAGAGTTCAGCTGAAACCTGGGTGATGCCCAGCTCTGTTCTGGCTTCCTGCACAAAGACAGATGTTGTGCCTCCCTCCGCTGTGCTGTGCCTGGGATGGAGTCCCACTGCCTCGCCACTCCTCTGTCACACCTTTGCTCCTCTGTGCTGATCACCTGGGTTTGGTTTGCCTTGGGAGGGTTTTTTTACTAAAGGAGAAAAACAAACCAAAACAGAAGCTTAACTTGGATGATTTCTACTCTAAATCTCCTTTTATCGAGGCTTTGTAAAGATTTACATTGGTTTATGCTTTTTGCTCTGAAAACAAAGCCGACTGTTTCAGAGAAGCGGGCTGTGATCTGCTCATGGCGTTGGCTACAGTAGGGAAACGGCTGCTCTGGCAGAGCTTCGGTGTGCTGAGCGCCAGGGAGTGTTGGGAGCTTTTCGGGAAAGTTTCTTATTCCAGGAGCTCCAGTTCAGTTTCCTGTTGCAGCTCATGTCAAAGGACGAGGGGGTTCACCCTTTGTCGACCAGCCCCTCCACCAGTTCACTGCCCGTCCCTCGGGCGGGGTGAAGCCCTCTGCCGTGGTGCTCGCCGGTGGGGTACGATGCTGTTCAGATGGCCGCATCCTGCACGCTGCCAGCTGTCAACCCCCTCACAGCTGTGCAGGTGCCCAGCAAACCTCTGGGTAATCGCGTCTGCTTCAGCGTTCTTCACTGACCTCCTACTCTGTCTCCTTCCCGAGGCCAGGGCTGGCTCGTGCAGCAGCTCAGTAGAGTGGAAGCAGAAATGATCTGAGAAACATAAAAAAAGAATATATTCCAGTCAGAGCTTAGAGAAGAAAAAACCAACCATGCAAGGCTTCCTGGAGCTGTACAATCTCTTCAAAATAAACGAACAGATTGCCATGAATGAATAAACTGCTTAAGACACTAATTCACATTCAGGAGGCCATAGAGCTGGGGGTGCTGGCGAAGATGACAGAAATGTTTTCCTGTGATTGTTCCTGCATCGTGCAATTTCATTTCTGAAGGTAGCAAACAGAAGGTAACCGTGCTCTGCAAACAAACTGCTGGGTGCAGATGGCACAGAGTGCTTCTGCCAGCAGTGAGCTCCCGATGACACTCCTACCTGGGGAGATGTCCATGTGTGCACCAACCTGGGTCAGAGCCTGGGGAGAGAAGAAAATGTGGGAAACTCAGTCCATGGCAATCACAGGACAATCAGCCCAGAGAGAAATGCTGCAGGTACCTGTAGGGGATGCTGATGAGGGAACACATGGGTGCCCTTTTACTTACTCCGGTCTGGTTCTGTGCAGCTACAGCCCCTCCGGCCCCGCTGTCCTGTGGAGCTGTGGCCGGGGTGTGTGCATCACAGGCAGCATCATCCTGTCCCCCGGTGTCCCCACCCTGACAGTCTCCTCTGGAGCACTGTGGCTGGGGTTCACCCCACGCATGCACACTCCCCGAGGCCTGGGTAAAATACATCACTGGAGACTGCATACGTTTGGAGCGTGTAATAGTTTGAAACCCCATCTCAGAGAGTCCCTTGTTTGATCTGAAACAGCTGCAGAAGGGGTGGCTGGGAGGGTTGTGGGGTTGTTAAGATAAGCCATTGCTATTAGCACTAGAAACAGCTGTTTCACAGCACTTCCAAACGGTGATTTGATGAATTCCTCGAGATGTCAAAACGGATTGAAGATAAAAATCTGTGTGAGAGAAACAACATGTTAGGGAAATACCAGAGTTAAATTGCATTCAGCTGAGTGACTTGTGGATGTGCTCTCAGACAGTGCCTGCTGGGCACACGGGTCGCTGCTGCTTTTAGCTTTCAGATGTAGACAGGCTCATTTGGCAGAGCAGGAAAGAAATTACTTGATCTTACTGTTTAATAACATTTCAAGTCAACTTTTGCTATAACTTAGGCCCTTGCAGTATCTAACACTTGGCTGGGGCATAATCATGGGGAGGGAAGTTGCTCCTGGGGCCATTTTGTAGTGAGTGTTGATCACACAGCGATTAATAATCTCTGTGTTTAGCAGCTCATTAACACAGTCCAGCTGTCACTGAGGGGAGGGAGTTCAGGCTACCTGGGAAGTCTCTTTGTCTTCATAATGCTGACCGTCCAGCTCAGCCTTAAAGCTGGTGCCGAGAAGACCTCTCAGGCTGCTCTGTGCTGCAGGAAATCACAGTAGAGCAGCTGGACTGGGAGCAGGGCTACGGTGCTGAGCCTGGGGGGACCCAAGTGCTTCCTGGGCACAAGCTCAGTGTGACGATGGCCTCGGGTGAGCCCAGCTTGCTAAAGTATGAAACTGAGATTTATACTGTCAGCTCCAGCTTCCCATCAAGAAAGCAGTACACACAGTACCACATCCAGTGAGGCACCAGGCGCTGCCTGTAGAGGTGAGTCCTCGCTGATGCTCTGTGGTTTGTTGGGCTCCACTATTGCTGCTTTCTGATGCTGTGTTGCTCCCCAAGAACAATCTTGCAGAACAGGTGATTGAGTTGTGTTGGTTTTATCTTTCTTTGGACTTGCTTGTGCTATTTAAGTACAAAGCACAGATTACTGGTTCTGTGGCTTTTACTGAGCTTCCTGGTTGCCTCAGTGATGGGCTGGCTTCTCTTGTGGGTGGATTTAGCTGGAATGCTGCACGGTTAATGAGACCCTGGTTAGGCTTCTTGATAATGTCTGATTTGGAAAGGTCTCACCCAGCAGCAGCTTGCTGGGGGGATTGTTCACAAGAGCTGAGTTACTTGGGTGGTTTCAGTGCTGGAGTGGGAGCAGCGGAGGACTCTGCAGGATTACAGACCCTTGCTTTGGCCTGGTGCAAGCAGAACGTGTGGTGCTGCTGTGGCTCGTGTCAGCGCTGTGGGTGCAGAAGCAATCCCACAGCGTGTGTGGGTGCGGGCTGCAGTTGCACCACTTGGGTAGTGAGGGAGGAGTCCAGTCCCAGAGGTAATCCTGAAAAGCCTCTGAGCTGAGCAGAAGCAAACAGGTTCTTCTCTGCACAGCTGAGTTGCACAGTGTAGCTAACAGACTTCAGAGGCTGCGAAACCTCTTTTGAACAAAATTCAATAGCTGCTGCAATCCATGGTGTCACCCATCACAACTGAAACACAGGACACCATGCTCAGAGAGCGAGCTGTTGGGGGCACGGGGGCTGCCTGGGGAGTGGACACTGTGCTGAAGGGCAAAAGAACAAGGCAGATGTACCATGTCCCCATAAATGGGGACAGTGCTGTGTGGAGAGTCAGCACTACCACAGGAAAAATAAAAGGGAAACCCGTGGCTCAAGAAGTTCCGCTTTGCCTGGGCTGTGCTCCTGTGAGGAAAGCCACCGTCTCCACTGACTCTCCTGGGCTCTCTGGTCAGGCTCCCACACGGGGTTTTGTCAGGACTTGGTTTCTCTTGGTGACCTAAACACTGAGGGCTTTTGGGGGGGTTCTGAAATAAAAACATTAAAATGAAATTAATGCGACACTATTTCATAGTGAAGACTTAGTTGAGACCAGTGATTTGATGATGGCAGGTGACTAAGAAACAGTGTGAGAAATAGAGTGTGGACAGGGTAGACCTTCCTCTGGCTTCAGTTCCCAGCTGTCTGTGGTTACTGGTGTGGGGGTTTCTTGGCCATTGAAGCCAACAGTGGACCAGCCTTACATAAATATCCCCAAATTACTTTTGAATCCATATATCTCTGATATTTGAAGGCGGCGAGTTGCACAGATTTTATTATGCATTACCTGAAAACGCATTTGATTTGAGTTAAACTCCTTGGAAGATCTTTCTGCTGTTTAATCTCCTTGAGAGTGGAAGGTGTTGTGTGGAATATTGAGGTCACTGAAGAGTGGGAGAGCAAAGAGGAACGAGGTCCTGGAAGAGATGGTGGGTGGGAGCTGAGCTTTCTTCTGCAGTCGAGAGCTCGTGAAGCTCTCCGGTGTGGCTCTGGAGGATAGCCAAGCAGCAGAACAGCTATTTTTGTTAAACTGTTTTCCTGAGCAGCTGCCTACTCACGAGTGTCCCTCTGCATTCACGGTCTGTCTCGATATTCCTTTGGTAATAGAACACAGTCATTTAGTCTCAGATAAAGTAAAATAAAAAAGGATTTGAACCCCCAGCATATACAGAGGTCTGGGTTTTCTCCATACTTGTCGGTTGTTGCTGTGGGTAGTTGAATTTAACTCCTAATTACATGGTACAATTTTGTAGACGAGGCGGCGTTGGTGCTTTAAAGTAAATTCTAAATGACAATTCTTAAACAAGGCTGTAGAACTGCTGTGAATACAGAAAATGGTTGGAGTCTGTGTTGGCTGCTTTACCGGACTAGCTGCACTTGAAATGCAGCACGCTGCTCTGTGCCCAGGATGTTAATATTTCTGCGAGCCGACCGTCTCGCTGAGAGTTGTACTCACACACAGGTGTTGGAACATAAAACGCCTTTATGTAATATCTGAGGATCTGTTCTCTATGGCGAGATTGAGACAAAATAATAAAACTCAGAATTTACCTAGCACTTAAGGTCTCATTCTCCTTGTCACACAGATGTAAATATTTTTAGTTTCCTAGTTTGAAACTTTGCTGGCACCAAAGAGCAGGCAGTTCAAGACACCTTTAAACTAGGCATAACTACTCTTCTTGTTGAGGCTTATTGGGGGACCAGCAGGTCCATTTAACTGCCTGCACTGTCTTGTACCAGTCTGTGTCCTAATCCAAGGAGGGGCTGGGTTAGCGTGTGTCCAGGGGGATCCCTAACTGGGGGAGGCTGGTTTGAAACATAGTAGGAGCCAGAGGGGCGCTCTGGACTTCAGGACCCAGAACTTCAGCTGCCGAACAGACCAGGCAGAGATTCAGAGATGCTGTTGCACAGCTGTGCTCTGGCCAGTACCTTCACCCCACTGGACATGGGGCTCGAGTGCAAGGTTGGCAGTGTCCGTGGCTATACAAAATACGTGAAAATCATTTCAATCTAATTCCCAGTAGGACACTATAGAGTAGCAGTTGGTAACACTGGTGAAGGGTCACCATTGCATCCTCACAGGTGACTAGTCTTGTCTGTTGCATTAAGTATTGTTCTGTAGCCTTGAAGTAAAGGCTCATCACCTTGGTTGTGCCCCAGAGCATGGGAAGGAGAGGGGTTTTGGAGTGACTACTGCTGCACAAGTATTTCTGTTTGGATGTACCCTGCAGCAGTACTGGCAGCCACTGGTGTGGGCTGGGCCTGTTCCACAGTGCCCATGGAGGAGCGATGACCGTGCAGCTCTGCGTCCTTTGGTGGCATTAGGAGCAGGGGGTGTTTGCCAGCCTCTGGAGACATTTCATACCCTTCATCTCCCTCTGTTGGAGGTGCCTCCTCTGTACCTCCAAGTGTGGGACAGATGTCTGTCCAGGCTCGTCTTGCCGTCTGTCCCCTTGCTTCCTGACAGATTTCCCAGTACAGGAATCTTCTCTTGTGCAATTTTGAACTCATTGCTTTGCCTTCTCCTCCGTGGATTTCCTCAATCCTCACTTGCTTTTTCAATAAACATCCATTTTCATACCTGAGTTATGTTACCAGAACTGCTCGGGTTTTTTTGATGAGGAGGCCAGAAATCTCAGATCTTTCAGTCTTCCAAATGGCTCTTGGTGCCTAAATATTTCCTGATTGTTGTGGGAGTTTTTTAATAGATTTTTTTCCTTTCTTCCTCTCCACCCTTTCCATTAGTCATTCTTCCCTCTTGCAAGGCTGTGCTCAGGCTGCATGTGCTGCTGCAGCCGAGGCCTCCCTGCTTCTGGGTGCGATGCCTTCCTCCTATGTGCAGCTTCTTCCTCTACTGAATGTATCCCTGCAGGATTAAGCTGCTTTTATTTTTCTTCCCAGCAGTGTGTTGTTGCTGACGCAGGCTCTGTTTGTGATCCCCTCCACCTCATGGATACCTTCTGCTGGAAGAGCTGCCTTGCTGCTTTTCACTCTTCCCCTGTTTCAGTGCTACTGTATTTTTATCTTACTTTTTCTTATTTGTCCAATTTCTCAGGATCCTCATGCACTCTGATCTCACCCTCCTGAACTAGTGTCTTGATGCCATCAAGAAAAAAGAGGCATGTTCTCCTCTGCCATCTGCACCCCCGGTGGACACATGGAGCAGACTGAGTCCAGCCCCTGCCTCTGCACAGCCTCGCTGCTGCGATCAGATAACTGATCACAAAGCAGGAAGGTCTTGCCACTCTTCCAGCCTACAGCTCAAGTTTACAGGAGGGAATCTCGGAAGCTGGTCAGGGTCCTTGTTAAAATCAAGCTGTGGGGTATGTACTTCCTTCCCTGAGGTTCTGCTGTCTTGTGGAACATCAGGTTTGCTTGGCAGGACCCACTCTCGACAAATCTAGTTTGGCTGCTGCTCATCACCTGGCGATTTCCTGATGCTTGCAGGCTCTGCTTTGTGAGTCTTTTCCAGATTCCTTATGCTTGAGGTGAAGGTGGTCTGTAAATACACCTCTCTCCTCTTTTCTCTGAGGAGAGGCCTGTGTCTGTGGGATCTCAGTTACACAAACATATACTAGCTTGTAGTTACTAGTCCTGGCAAACGTCCATCAGGCGTATCTGGCTGCCTTGTTTTCTTATTTAACCGAGGACGCAGACTCCCG
>NW_010430078.1:88615-102168 GCF_000710305.1 Buceros rhinoceros silvestris
ATGCAGCGCGCACACAGCTTGAGACACCCGGTCCCACTTCCTTGCAGCATGACACGGAGATGTGCCGGGTGTAGCCGAGGGCTGCGCAGAGCCCGCGGTCTGCAGCACAGCGATCCAATCTCTCCCTGCAAACGGCCTGTCAGGGTAGTTACGTGATCAGCTATTCAAATATGGATGAGGCGGTTTCTCCGCTCTGCTCTCGGCTCGGTAAGTGCTGAGCTTAAGCAGATCACTTTGTCATGCCACTTGGAACGGCACCTTATTTTCTCACTTTCTCTTGAGTAATTTCTTATAAGTTTCCTGCTTACCTTTGAATAGAATAGCAGCTACTTTGGTCATCCATCAAAGCGCAGCTCAGTGACAGTACGTTTTACAGTAATTCCGGCTGATTCCGGGCAGAATAGGCATCAGCACTCCGCAAAGATAGAGTTGTCATCGCAGATCAAAAACCTTGGGAAAACTAAGTGATCCTTTTTCCTGCTGTCAAAGCCAGAATTAAGAAGACAGCGGGAGAGATGTAGCAGTATAAATAGCATACAAATACAGCACTTAATCTTTGGGATATGAAACACCTTAAATTCAGGACACTGCTCCCCAAAACCTCTGCAAAACCAGAGCCTTCTCTGTATGACTGACGTACAGAGGCAAAATACTGTTGGGGGTTTATTCTTTAAGAATTAGTAATTTCACTGACTCTGTCAGACTAATTTGTGGAAGAAATTATTTTAGACTATTGACAAATATTCCAACTATATTTTTCCATTAAATGTCTGAAAGACAGGAAATGGCTGTTCTCCAAACTCCTGGTTTTCCACCAACACACAAAACTTCTCTTCCCTCTGGACATCAGCCCATTTGGAGATGAGTGCTGCTATCAGCAGGGTGAAGTCTGTGCCCATGGCATGTGGGACACCAGCTCTTGAGCGCTGCTCACACCTTGCTCTGGATTAACAGGGGTGGAACCGCCCGCTGCCTCCTCCACCTGAATGGCCCTTCTCTGCGAACCAGCCGCAGCCTCGGCTTGCTCTGCAGGTTACACAAACCGGCAGCTTTCCCCAGTTTCATAATGAAAATACGCTGCAGCAGTGGAACCAGCAGAGCAGACGGCTTGTGTCCCCTCGAGCAGCAGCAGACAGTGCTGGTGCCCCTGCTCGCTGTACCCACTGCTGGCACAGCCCAAAGATGTGGTTCCTGACGGGTCTAGCAGCGCGCTGCTGTCTGAGTCGCACAGCGGGTCTGAAGTACCCTGCCGAGAGAGTTTATTGTCAGAAACCTGCCACTTCATCAGCAGCGATGTGTTGAGCGGGAGCCTCTCTGAGCAATTTTAGAGGGAGTAAGCAAGATGACAGCGGGGCTCGGGGAGGGAAGAAGCATCAGGTCACTGTGGAGACTCTGTTCTGTCACAAGCAACCCGAGTATATAGGTACAACTTGGTTTATGCCTCTTCCCTGGCCCCATGGCAGGTCAGGTTGGCCCTTGGGGCTCTGAGCCCCCTGCTCTGGGTGCAGAGGTCCCTGCTCCCTGCAGGGGGTTGGGCTGGGGGAGCTTGGAAGATCCCTTCCCACCCAAAACGTTCTGTGATTCCATGATTCAACTTGCATCCTAAAAATAGTTTGACTGTTTGTCGCCCCATCCCTGCTCATGGGTGTGACTCAAAAGCTCACTGTATTTTAGTTTTCAGCCTTGTATGTTCATGCTCACTGATGCTAACCTTGCTTTTCACCTAAGTACAGCTACGCTCTCCCTGATGATACCCATGATATAGTCATACAGAATGGAACACTGCCAGCCCGTATGTTGCTCATCCATTTGAGCTTTCTCCTGTATGAGCAGCTCTGCTCCGTGACCATCCCAGTGGCTGTTTTCTGGCCCTGCAATATTCATCTTTCCACACAGATCCCCGTATGTTTGAAGTTAAGCCTTCTGCACACCTGATGAGCTACGTAGCCTACCTGTGAGTTCAAATGCAAATGTGACACCTTGTTCAGCGGAGATTTGGGCCTTTTGCAGAGCAGGATTAGACTTAAAAATGGACTTGACAAATAGGATCCACTTGGGGCTGAAAGTAAGATGAAATTCAAGGTAATGTAAAAACTGCATTTGGTCTAGAGCCATCAGCTTTACAAGCTGAGGGTGGGAGGTGGGTGTAGTGCACTAGAGAGATGGAACAGTGTATATCTCCACGTACATAATCTGTTGTGATTTGGGGTATCTCGGAGTTCATATGAAGTTCCAGTGACTGACTATCAGGTTCCCTTGTGCTGGACGATGAACAAGGTCTCAGGATGGCTTTCAGTGTTGGGGTATCTCGGAGTTCATATGAAGTTCCAGTGACTGACTATCAGGTTCCCTTGTGCTGGACGATGAACAAGGTCTCAGGATGGCTTTCAGTGTCAAAAGGCAGTGAGAACATCATCAGAGTTACTGAGCTGATGGTGCTCCAGGGATTGTGTGCTGTCTGGAAAAGACCACCTGGTCATCCATCAAAAGACCCCAATGAACGTTATAAACTTTTTTCCCCACTCTTCCAAGTTTTTCTGTGGTTCACAGGCAGCTTTCCCAGTTCGTTCCAGAGAGCCTGTGTTAAAGAGGATGTTTTCCAGTTTTGTCTAAACATGCTTTTTCTAGCAGAAATAGTGAACAGTTCTACTTCTCTGGTCCCCATCGATGTCTGCGGCAGGTAAGCGTGTGCTGGCAGCTGTGGATGAGCTTTCTCGAATACTAACAGCAGGAGATTTACATGATTTGGGCAACACATTTTCAAAGCAATGTATCTTCAAATATTTTTAGCTCTCTAATAAACAGAGCATTCCAGACACTAGATGTTATTCAAAATTTACTTGCAATATGTATTTATACTGAAACTCTTGAAATCGTCCCCTAAGTATTTGACAAGGATATTCATGGTGTATAACCCACTTTCTCTCCAAGTGAATGAAATTCACAAATATTAGGTTGTATAATCTACTTTTACTTAAAGGAATTGAATAACAGAAGCTGTTTTTTCCAGGTCTCTGCATCCATTCTTGTATCTCACAAGAGAATAAAACAGAGGAGGGAAATCCCAAGCAAGAAAAATGCTCAAAGACTCTGGGTAATGTTTTCTCTTGGAACACCCTATTTGCAGACACTGTATTTGCAGTTAAAATGGAAAAATCTAGCTTTGCCAGAGACCAGTTTCACATGAAACTAAACTTTGATCTACAATTTTCACTGTCTGTTCATGAGGGTGAAAAAAGGGTATTTTGCACAAGGGGGCCAGGGAATAAGGATGAGAAAATCGATATCAGAGGCATAAACCAGAACTGTATCTAACAGATCTGCAGCACCCTCTCACTCCTCTCAGTTTTAATTTAAGTTGTGCAAAAGGCATGATCTTGGATGCAAAGAGGTTCTGAGTGAACTGCTGATGAGCAGTGATAATCTGCTCAAGCTGTTGATCATCTAGAAATCTGTGGTGTCTGTTGACCAGAACTTACCATCAGCAAGGCCTAGGGAAAGGGGTAGTTTTTTGAATGGAACCATGAAAATTCTAGTGGGGAAAGGGTGGAAAAAACAACTTCAAAATAATGGAAATATGGGGTTCCCCCCCCCCAGTATTATGAAAAGCATTTGGCATGGTCACTGTGAAGAACCTCTTATCTAGGAAATGAAGTGGGACTACAGAAAAGCCAGGACAGGATTTGATACTGAGGTCAAGAGCTGAAGATTGTGTTTCACCCTAGGACATGTGAAAACCCAGTGTATGTTCTGCAGTCATGAGTTTGTAGTGGTGCTCTAGGAATCACGTCCTCCCTACAACTTTGCATTTGGCCAGAAAACAAACAGGGAAGCCCTAGCCACTACGTGCACGTCAGACAGACAATCCATTGCTGCAGCCCATGTGAACTGCAGAAACAAGACACCATACCGTCCATGGGCAGACAAACCGAGCTGGAAGAAACCACGTAGGTCCAAGCCCGAGACCTTGAGCAAAGGGACAAAATGAGAACAGCTAAGGGGAAGGGACACATGGAAAAAGAGTCACTGCACGCAGAGCAGCCTGCAGCCTTACCTCAGCCTGCAAACGGATGGACTGGTACCCAGTGCTGAAGGGTCGGTGACAAAGTTCATGCATGTGTCCCTGAACCGATGTCACAATGCTGTGGCTGGAGTTTTCCATTCAGGAGGGGAAACTTGTGAGCATCTACAAGCTCAGAATTGCGTCTGTGGGATTGGTGTGTGTCTAAGGTAAGAGTTGTTAAAGAAACAGCTGTATCCACAGGAAGTGAGGTAAGAGGGAGGTTATTCCAGCAGAGACTATCCTGCAGAACTAACAAGACATCTTTTCTAGTCAGACAGCTGCTTTTTCTAGTTGAAGCAACTAGATACGAAGGTTTCAGTTACTCTCTTGACTAGATTGCTGACGACTAGTTCAGCTGGCAAGAAAATGGGCTAGTACAAGAACTGTGCAGGGATTGGGGAAACAAACGCCATCTTTAGGAAGATGTGAGGCTTCAGGGATGTCATTAGCATGAGAACTGGAGCAAGAGGAGGTGGGGAGGATCAGGACATTCCAAAGGGAGGAGCTGGTCTGAATGAACTGTGCTGGCAGGGAGAAGGAGGGACCAGAGCTGAATGCTGAGTTTGGTGGAGAGTTGGCTAATCAATTTAGAGTATCCTTCTGTTCAAATTTCCTGCTGTAATATACACCTCTTACCTTGTTGTGTCACCTCAGCAGTGCGTTGGAAGGGACATCTGACTCCCCTCTGACCGTGCCTGCTTGGGCCATACAAGAGGGGAGAGCTCTTTCTTCAATGGTGCTGGGCTTTGCTCCCCTCCACACCCCACCAGTTGAGGTGGCTTGAGTGTCATTTGAGACCTCCTGAAGCAAAGACAGATTGGCGCCACTATTTTAATAATGTTTCCACCCGCAAATCCAACTGTCCTGCGTTCTTCCCTCTCCATTTAAAGAGAAAAAGAAACACAAACCTAAACCAGACAATTCCGGCAAAGTAGAAACCTTGAAATTGTTTTATTGCTGTGTTCAGTGCTACATCACCCACTGCTGACCTGCTTTTCACCCCGCTCCCAGCACAGCGGTAGTTGGGAAGATGTACGTACTATCCATCAGATTCTCCTCTTTGCCTTTTTTTTTCCCCTCCTTTTGGTCTTTCTTTTCGCTAAGTAGTGCCTCGCTTGTCTTGGACAGCTTATGGCATTAGCTTATTCAAATCAATAACTAATCAACTCGTCTGTTGGAGGTGGATATGTGGCGTTGGTGATGTATGTGCCAATTCAGCTGCAGGCACCTGGGTACATACCGGTGTCGCTGCAGGTTTCCCGTCAGTTACAAAGGAAAATGTAAGGACTAAGAAGCCACTTTACAGTAATTTATCAGGATTTGTGAGTGTCTTTGGGGTTTCTTGAAAGAGATAGTAAGTGGCTCTTGCTTGTGGAGAAAAAGCTCTACAAGCCTTAAAGTGCAATGCTACCCTGCTGCTGCTGGTTTAGGCACTCGCAGGAGACCCGGGCTTGGACCCTTTTTCACAGGCGTTTGTCCCATTTCTGTGGAGGCGAACCTCCATGCCAAGTTGCTGTCGGGGCCAGAGCTGGCGTGGAGAGGTCTGCCAGCTCAGGAGGGAGCATGTGGGTGCTGGGAGCGAGGAGCCCCTTTTGCTGGGAGTTGCTGCTGCTGGGGAGGAGGTGAGAAGCTGCCCTGCCACCCATCCCAGGTGGGAAACACCCCTCAGATCTCACGAGATCAAAGTTCTGCTGCTCCAGCACTGCATCTCACCTTCATGTTCACAAATCATTACTTGATTTTATTTTTTACAAAGAACAGGATGGCAAAAAGCAGTTTTCACTGTAGAAAAAAGCCCCACACAGCTTTGATCTCTTCCAGGTTGTGTTGATGGTACTGCCCAAGCTGCACCTAACTCCTGCTGGCAGTGCTGGTATTTGATACTTAATTCCTCTGCTCTGGAATACTTGGGCGGAGTCTGATAGCTGCGGGTACCAGGGAAAAGCCGCTCTTGCCAATGCCGTAGCAAGTATTGTTAATTTTTATATATAAAAAGAAAAGCACCTACTGAAGTGATTGTTCCTGTGATACGGTATCTGAGAGAGCTGAGGATATTCCATCAGCTGAAGGGAAGAACATCTGAAACCTAAAATCCTGGGATCTGTAAAGTTTTGTTTTACATTTCTAATAATAAAAAAAATTGCTACAGACTTTATATAGGCTCTTGGTGAGCTGGAAGGAAATACATATTCCAGGGAAGGTAAAATTCTCCATTTTAAAATTAGTTTATAGCAATAATTGCATATTGTCAAAGTTAATGGTGTTCTCACCCACACATCACTGTTACAGTGGCCAGCTTCAAACAGTCGTGGCTGACCCCTGGGGAAGGAAATCAGCAGTAAAACCAGCTTTAATAGAAAGCACGGCCCTACACTGAGAAAGCGCCGAGCTGCAGCAAATGCTTGTGACCTCTATCAGTAGAAATATACCTCCAGAGATGCCTTCACAACCCCTGTGCAGAGAACACTCAGACATCTGTTTCTCTTGCCCAGTTTGGCTTTGCCTGTGCCCATGATTTAGAAAGAGAATTTGCTGAAATCATGTCTGGGGAAGTGAGACCCTCTGTACCGGGTGTCTGAGTGGGTGGTCCTGCTGGGACAGGGGAGATGTTGGTCATGTCCAAGACTGTCTTCTCCAGAATCAAGCCTTCGGAAATCAGAGTTTTTAAAATGATGGCATGAAGGGTTGGGTTGTAGCAGGCTCCATTCATACTGTAGATGTATGAACAGATGTACTGATGAAATTATCAGCAAAACTTTCATTGAAACTATTGTTTGTGGAAGGTGAATTGGCTGGTGTGGTGAATGAGGAGAAGAGACAAGGAAGCCAGGGTGTTAGACTGCCGAGCAGCGCTGGGGGTGAAGGGGAGTCCTTCTGTTTCACAATGAATTCTCCAAATCGGCTGGATACAAAAGGAATTTTTACTATTTCATGTGAAGTGGAACAGCCCAGGGCCCAGAGTTTTCTCGCAGGGTTTGGGTCTGTCTGGTGGCGAAAGCAGTGGCTCCAGCCAGAGATGCTGCAAACCAGAGCAGCGCCTGCTTTGGGGGGATGCTGCTTCTCTTTCTGGTCTGTCTGGGTTTTTTCTCCATGCTCCTTTGCATGTCTCATTTCCATTGTACGTGTTGGGGGTGAAGTATGGAGGGAACAGTAAACCACGAGTGTTTTTGCAAAGGAGGGTTTGTCCTTTTCCTGCCAGCCCTGTCACTTGGGGCAGTCCTGGGTGTCACTGAGGTCTGTGTTATGCCTGCAAAGTGAAGGAAAGAACAAACCCATCACACTTCTATAATTTTATACAGAGGAGAGTTTTTGCCTGTCAAACTTCCTTAAATATTTTATTTCTCAGGCTGATGATCATATACAAACATTAGCGACCAGAGGGAACATCTGCCCAGGCCAGGTCCTCAGCACGGTCCAGTACTGATTCCTACAGAAGTGTGGGAGTGGGGAAGAACACAGTGTTTTTTCTCTGGGTCATAACCTCCCAAAGCCTGCAGTGTTGTCACCAGGGGCTTCAACAGCCTTTAGTTTGTCTTTCTTCGTTCGTATGTCCTGGGGAAAACCCACCAGGCCAGGCGGCAGGGAGCCCCACGGTTGTGAACTTCAGCGTGGTACCTCCGGGCTGGAGCAGTTCCACCTCCAGTGCCTGGGAAGACAAAGGACGGGTCCTTGTTAACCTCACCAGCCTTCACTGTTGCGGTGTCCTATATCCTATTCCCCTCTATTCTCTTCACTCTGGAGAAATGTAGTTTATTTGGGGAATATGAAAAAAACCAACAACCTGAAAATGAAGTCCGTGACAATATTTCATGCTGTTGGCTCATGCATTACAGGAGCCTTTAATCTTCCTTGGGATAAAGTTAAAGCTAAATTACCAGCGGGCTGGGAAGCGTTGTGATGCTGAGCTCAGAACTGGGATGGGCTGATTCTGGGCACAGAGCCAGGCTGCTATCTGCAGGGCAGAATAAAGTCCCTGAAAACACTTAGCCCCTGCCTTGCTCCCCAGATCTCTCTGTGCATAGTTTTATAGGCCTGATTTGCAAATATTTAAAATTGGGTTAATTTTAGCAAGAAAATACTACACGTTTTCTTGCTGAAAAGTTGGTATAAGTGCAGAGTAGTGCATAAAATGGAGCTATTACCACAATGATACTATTATCACTCCAATCCTTGAAAACATGTCTTAGGATAATGCTTATTTCAGAGTAGATGCTCCCAATTTCAGTACCGCAAATACTAAACATCTGCAGTTAGTGTATTACGCATCCATATGATGCGAGTTCATTTGCAACTGCTGCTTTGCGCTGTGCTGTACCTGCTGTATTATCAGGGGATTCTATAGAAACAATGCTCTTCATTTGCCAAGATTCTCTCTAAATGGGTGTTTTCTTTATCTGCATTTCAGTTATATTTACCCTCTGAGCTTTATCATACAGCTTCCTCTTTGCTTACAAATTGACAGATTTTTTATTTTCATCCACTTAAATTGTTCGCTTTTCAGGATTGTCAGAACCAAACCTGACACGTTTATACACAGTGCAGCTCTGCTGCAACACCGAGCACCTTTATTACTCACACGTGAAGAATTTATGCCAAATAAACAAGTTCTGTGCAATAAGCTCTATGTATTAACCAGTTCCCTGCATTCCTGGGTTCGAGTACAATAAGGGCTGGTTCCCGTGAAGGAGTGACTGCTCCAGCTCTTCCAGATTCTGCCACTTCTGTTGTTTCTGCTGTTGGATTAAAAAAATCCTCAACTATTTTTTTTGTATGAGGAGCTTCCTCCTGCTTACTGGAGGCTGAATGGACTGGCTGCGGTAGGGATGCGACCTCCTTTATTACAGGGACTGAAAGGCAAACTGTATTGGTAGGTAATGGTATTTTCCTCAGTCTTCAGGCTCTCCCCCGCCTCCCTGAGGAGCTGAGCTGCGCATACTGAAGTCAGTCTGAGATCCAGGGTCCTGAGCAGCAGCAGCTGTTCCTGCTCTATTTGTGTGGCTAGCGAGAGGTTGAGTCTCTTCTCCACCCCAAAAATGGGAGATGAAGGGAACTGGGGAAACATAATCGGCCTGCAGTAAAGTACGCTCTTTTGCTGAGTTGTGAGTCTTCATCTGCAGCTCTCCAGGAGCTTAAATGCTGACTGGCAGGCCAGGGTAAGTACCGCTCGGTTTTCAGTAGTTGTCATTAATGTATCTTCCCCAAAAAGAGCACGTTGCCAGGAAAAGGAGATTCAGAATGGTTGTGCTCAATGTACAGCGATGTCCTCAGCAGGGAGGGCAGGGGCTGTGAGGGTGTGTCTCTGGGGAGAAGTGGCTGATGTGCCACAAACCCCAGCGGCAGTCAGCAGCGTGCGAGTTGAGCCCGTCTCCCAGCAGTGACGATGAGAGCTCCCAGCTCTGGTGCTGTCTGCCAGGGCCGTTAATCATGGCTGGTGCTGTGCGCTCCTGGCCACACCACACCACTCCTCTCCATCAACACCGGTGGCACTGGGAGTGCTGCTGGGCACTAGAGCATCACTCATGCTAATTTGATCTAACTTGTGCTCAAGGAGTGCTAAAAGATACATCACATAAAAATTTGCAGGTGGGGCAAAAGTGTGTCTGAGTGATGAGGTGACACGCAGCATGAAAGTCACCAAACCACCAAGTCACCTTTGCAGTTGCTGTCGTAAGTGTGTCCTGGTGCCCAGACTCTGCACCCTGCTGTGCGTGGGGACTGTGCCACCCTCCCTGGGTGCTGGGCAATGCTCCTGGCAGTGCTGGGCAGGGTTGAGCTTAGCATAATAAGCTGTGATGAGCAAAGGGAGTCCTCAGACCACCGTAGCTGTCCATCACAGCAGGTGACTGATGCCATTTAAATCATTACAAATAGACATTAATCACACTGTCGTTAACTGTTTCTATCGGCCTTTGCTCTGACATGTACTTGTGCCTTTTCCCCATTAATATGTGAGCTGGGAGACCGTGGTGATTAATTAGCGATTGAGCTGAGTGAGCCAGGTGGGGCTTTGCTCTGTCCTCGAGCCTTCTTGGCTAACAGTGTCCTGCCTTAGTGGCAGGAGGAGGTTTGCTCAGCCCGGAACAGGTGGTTCGTTTATGTGGGTGTTAGCAGTCATCTTCATCTCTGGGTCCCTTCCACCTGCTCATGGAAATCTGGTGAATGAGTTAGGAAATCAGGGTTAATTAACTAACGGGCTTCCCCTGGGGACTTCCCACCCTGGTTTGCATCCCAGATGCAGAACTTGGTTTGAATCTGAATGCACGGGAGGTGCATGGCCTTGAAGGGAGCGCTGCAGAAAATCCACGTTGTGCATTCACAAAGAGCCTTCAGGCTGGAGAGTGACCTCTTTCATTTCTGGCTTTGTAAATCTTAGTCATCAATCCTTTACCTTTGTCTCAAGCATCTTAGTTTGTTAACTTAAACTCGAATAACTTCTTACTTGGCGGTTCCTTTCTATCTTTAGCGAATTAGCTGCTTGTGCTCTCACCAGCCAAACCAACCCAAACACGGTGTGAAAGTACTTGGGTGAGCGACGCCTCAGCCGCTCCCAGCTCCCACAGGCAGGAGGAGCGGTCCTCCACACCCCGGCTCGCTGCGCTCTGCAGTGGTCCTGGCAGTTCTGCGAAAGCACCTGCCATCCTGTGCACGTGTCTTCTGTTGATGGCCCATCAGGAGCAGAGTCAGAAGGAAAATGTGGATAAGATTTGCAGGGCCTTTGGCTACAAATTAGAATCTGAATTGCAAGTTTTGCAGAACATTCTGAAAAGTGGTGAGATTTTTTTCCCCTGTGAATCTGGATGAAAATGTATTTATTCTTTTCTTGTTTCTCCAAGTTCATTTCACTTCGAGCTATTTTCTTCTGTTGCAACATGTGGCTTTCCTTACAGCTTGCTTTCCACCTCATGCCTTCCCTTGGTGTTCTGTGGGACTCGGACCACCTTCTGGGTGACCCACATGCACCATTAGCTGCTGCGGACAGGTCATCCTTCTTAATGGTTTGTGAGGGGCGCGTGTGGATTCTTCTGCACAGGGAGCTGAGGAGGGACGTGGAGCCATGCACCATGCTGTGC
This sequence comes from Buceros rhinoceros silvestris, assembly GCF_000710305.1. NCBI lineage: Eukaryota > Metazoa > Chordata > Aves > Bucerotiformes > Bucerotidae > Buceros > Buceros rhinoceros. The sequence goes on from NW_010430078.1 coordinate 99,749, forward strand.
TTGGAGGTGCTTGTGAGCGTGGTCTGCTCACAGCATCTTCAGCTGCTGAAGCAGACCCTGGCAAAGCACCAGCCCTTTGTAGGCAGTCTGCAGCCCTGGTGTCTACAGCCATCACGTGGTGCATGAAATCCAATCCTTTTCCCCTTTAAAAAAAGAAAAAATAAAAATAAAAAAATCAAAAATATCCCCGCACTGGCTTGTTAATTTTTTTTTTAATGCCACTTCTTGGTCAGTTTATTCTTCCCTGTTTAAGCTTTTAGTGCTCATTAAGGAAGGAAACCAGGACATAAAGCCTACAGAATGATTTCTGTGTCCTTTCATCACATGCAGCCCAGTGGAAACACCCACCTGAAAGGTTTGTGCTGTTAAGTGTATTGCCTTAAGATCTGCAGTTGGGGAAGGCTGGGCTGGGAGCCTGGCGACAGGCTGTGGGTATGGCAGCCACGGGGAGTGAAAGAGGCTTTTGCTTGCGTCCACCGAAGTACAGGACTGAGGAAAGAGATGTGACTCTGGAACACCAAACTGCCTCAGCATCCCAAAACTCAGGGGATCACACCTAATGAACAAATCCAGTAAAGAGTCCGATCGTTCTTTTAATCACTGCTTTTCTCTATTTGGATTTTACATCATTTTTTCTCCTTGAAAAAGCAGCTGCTCCTGCAACTCAACAACAAACTTACTTCCCCCTTCTCCCCTTTCAGAGCTGCCCATTGCTGTTGGGCTGAGGAAGGGTCTTTGGTGGTGCCAGCGAAAGGCTGTGGCTGGAGCCTGTCAAACGGTGCAGGAACATCTCTGCACCCAGAGCTTGGTGTTCAGTGGATTTGTGAGAAAAGCGGGTGTCTGAGGGTTAGGGGGTTTATGACTGTGTTTTATTCTTTCACTTCAGGAGCAGTGGCTGAGCCTGGGTCTGCTCTGTCAGGGCAGGGAACCAGCCCCTGGGGCTGGCACTTAAGAGGTGGGGACAAGTCTCCCATTCCTGGAGTGCGGGGCTGGAGGGGCTGGGCTGGTGCGCGTGGCCTGTGTGACTGTCCCAGAACAGAAATGGTAGCCAAGAAATTGCTGTCTTACGGTGACACTCACTTTGGTAAATGAACTTTGGATTACGTGCCAGGGCTGTGTTTTGGCTCAGGCAGCCTTTCCTCATAGAGCCCCCCATCACGTCTGCTGCAAGTGAATATGTTATTTCATCAGTGAAGATAAAAGGCTGCACTACATAATGTAAGGACAATCAATACTAACAGCAGAGCAAACCACGGAATTCTTGTAAATACTCCAGCCATATGCATGTGTACTGAATAATTCAGAAAAAAATAAGTTACACGTGTTAACAGGCAGAGCTCTTCAGATGAAATGGGTTTCAGGTGCTTTACTTTCTCCCTTCTCCATATTGATGTTCTGCCTTCACCTTCCAGGAGGCACCACGGAGTCCCTGGGGGCCCTTTTCTTGGTCTGAGGCCGTGGTCCGTCACGGGTGGGCAGCAGAGGAGACTCGGGATGCAACAGCGAAAGCATCTTTCATGGTAATAATTCAGGCAGAGACTTTCTAGATTAGCTAAATTGAATCAAGATGTTGCAATACATTTCAATAATCACTTCTACAGGAAACATCCTTTAAAAGGAACAAATCATTTTGACAGAAAACTCCAAGCAGCTGAAGATAAACTCAGGCAATTTTTTTTTAAAAGCTTCGATTTATCTTATACAATGATTGGCCATTAATATAGCACATATTGAAAATACTTTCAGTGAACATTCCTTTTTTTTTAATTTAATTTCTATTTAATAAAATGTTGATGGTGGATGAGTAATAAGTTGTCTTTGGGCATCTCAATAGAGATCATTATTTTCCACTTAAAGTTGAATTACATTTAAATTTTGGTTATGTACATTTTAATAGCTACAAATGTTACACCATTATCTTAATATACTGCAATTTATCACCTCCGAAAATAAATCAGCCTGCTGGAGACAGGCAGTAAACCATCAGGACACAGAGACCAAAGGAAAATACCAATTTGGGTGGCACTATGAGGGCTGTGCAGTTGTGTGCCACAGTCCTGTCATTTTAAAAGACAAACCAAAACTCTCAGTTTTTCAGATACCTGAGATTCTAACTGGTTTGATAAGAACTTCCCCACTATTTTAAACACATCCAAGGAGTGACAGCTACGTGACAGCAAGATTGCTGGGTCACTGCCACCAGTTCTGTGCCAGGTGTCCCTCGCCATCTAGAAGACCACCCATCTTCTCGTTAGGCATGATGCCTCCTAACTGCTGCTCCATCTCAGGCAGGGGCTGCTTTTGATGGTGGAGGAGTTTGCCCGGGGGGTGCTGAAGCTGTGGGCTCCTGCGGTCCCAGCAGAGGAGGGGGTGGATGAAGCCGCCTGAGCAGATCCAGCTCAATGATTTCTAGGTCTGGC
>NW_010430078.1:102317-131929 GCF_000710305.1 Buceros rhinoceros silvestris
AGGGCTGCGGTGAAGGAGACGTTGGTCTGGGGAGTGTTACCATCTGAGGAAAACAGTCCAACTGGCGTTCTTTTCCACTGCTGACTTCCTACGGATTTGGGGCTGCCGCGGAAAACCCCAGAGCCAGATGGCTGGAGAGCTGCCGTCTGTCTCCCCGCAGTGATGGGTGCCGGCGGCGTGAGGCTCCGGCTGTGAGGTTCTTCAGTGACTCAGGGAACTGGAAAGACGCTGTTTAGCTTCACACCGTGGTAAGTGCCACGACACGGGTATTTCACTGGCTGATCTAAAATATTTTGGGAATCCTGCCCAGAGTGATCAGCTGTTGCCAGAAGGATAATTTGGGGAGGGGGGATAGCAGTCAAGGGGGAGTGTCAGGCTGATATTTATCTCCAGAAAATGCTACTGTATCGTCTCTTTAAAAGCTAGCTTTTAATTTAATAAAAATAGTCTCCTCAATTAAATTTTATTCTAGTCCTCTAGAGGATTAGAACTGGTCCCCAGCATCCTGGGGGCAGCCCCTGCCCCTGATGAATGCTCCAGGTGAGGTAGGTCTGTGCAGCCCCGAGTTTGACTGTAACCTGAGTCTTATGACCTAAATAGGAGAAGCAAAATCCAGACAAACTTCCTGTTGCCTTTCAGCAAGCAGTGATATCACCCCCCTTCTCCTGGTGACTGTCCCCCTGCAATGAAATCCTGCTCCTTACACGCTGGAGTACACCGGAACATGCTGTTGTGCCAAGAGGGATTTATCAGCTCTGGAAATCAATACAGCTCTTCAATGAACTGGACTAGGGTAGCGGTGAGGCTGCCGGAGCCAAATGCAACCTTGTGCTGCTGCAGACAAACGTCAAATATAATGAGTTCTGCAGGCTGATAAGCTCCGTCTTACGCCAAGTCTTTGTTCTGCCATCCTTCTCAGGCTGCCCCGTTATTAACAGGGTCTTCACTCCCCCTGTTTTGGCCTTGCTCAGGTTGAATTTCGTGTTTCTCTGAAGTGGGTAAGGTCAGCTCTGTGCGGCCATTCACCAGGGGCTCAGGGCTGCTCCACAAACGCCCTTGTGGAGATGCCCGAGGCACGGGCTCACTCCTGCCGAGCATCACAGGTCTGCAGGGCTCGCACCCGCCATGTGCTGTGTCTACCTGCTCTCTCCGAGATGATGGATTTCCAGATCATCCCCTTAATGCACTTTCTTCCAAGTACATCCACCCTGGGCCACTTACTTTGTCTGGAAAACAGGTTATTTTATCAAAGAATGAAGATGTGATAATAGAGATGAGCACTTGGAGAAAGTCACAGCTGAGCTGCGCACCAGTAATGGACTGCACAGGCTCTTTAGCTGTTTATTTATCACAGACCTCTGTTCTGTGTTATTGTGTGTGTGTCAGGCACAGTGTACTCTGACTGAATGCCTGTGTTTCAGCACAGGTTAACACCGCGATGATGAAAATGGGAAAGACAAGTGATTCATTTCTCAAAATTAGCCATGGCCCCCCATTTCAGATGACTGACCATGATAAGATGCCTTGTGCAGCACTTCAGCCATGTTATGCCTGAGACTGATTGAAAGCTGGAAATGAGCCTTAAAGGAAATGACATAAAACTATTTACCCGTATTCAGTGGCGGCCAGCAGGACTTCACGCTGATGTACTGTCAACATATCTCCACAGCCTGATGTTTAATTCAGTGCAGAACTTGTAGTGGAATAACATCAAGTCAAGCTTTTATTAAAATTTCCTTTCTTGAAGTCTCAAAGCAACCGGTGTCATTAGAGTTTAAGCATGGTGGTGAATCAGGAGAGCTGTTAGGTGGAACAAGAACGTTTCAGGAATCGCACTGGATTCGATTCTGGCTCCTACCCTTTATGCAGCAGCTCCCTCTACTCCCCCGTCACTGCCTGGGTGCCTCGGGGGAGGGGTCTCCCTTCCAACACCCCCAGTGTGCATCCGGATGGGCCACCACTGCTGAGGTCCTTCTCCTTACTGAGCAAGGAGCATTGCCCAAGATGCCCCCGAGACTCCCCCTTAGCATCTCACAGGCTGAAGACAGTAATGATGCCTCCATCCTGTATTTAAATACCAACACGCTTGGCAATGCTCGGGCAGGGCAAGAAGTTTCTGCCGTTCCACAACACAAGTGACCTCTACGCTGCCGTAGGCTGGAAACACGTGGCTTTGCTCATACATTTCAGTCAGCACCTCCGATGACTTTCCCTAATACTTGTGGCTGAATGTGACCCGCTTTTCGAGGGTGAAGAAGGACCTACTGAGAGGAGAGTAATTCACTTCAAGAACCAGGTAGTCATTAGTAGAAAATTATTAATCAGCAGGTTCATTTCAGACCTGTGAGTTGCAAGGTCCAGTGTTAGATGGAAACAATCAGGAGGAAGATTGGTTCTTTTTGTTCTTGTTCTTTTTTTTTTTTTTTTAAATAAAAACTTTGAGGAGAGAAAAAAAAGAGAGGGGAAATTTTGAAGTGTCCATGTAAAGGTAAATATTTGCAATGAGAACCTGAATAATCTGAGCTGGGAAGGACTGTTTTATGTCTTCCAGAAAATAGTTCCACTGAGAAGCCATGAGACCCCTGAAATGGCTGAACCAGTGTTCCAGGTTGTCACTGCCCCAGGCCCAAAGCCGAGGAGAGCCAGGAAGGGGCTGGAAGCCTTTCACATCTCCATTTGACCCCCACCTCTGCTCAGGGGCTGGGAACCCCTCTGATCCGAACCGATAAACTGCTTGAACGTTGTCCTCCAGGGAGGAACATCTGTTCTGCTCGTGCCTGAGCCCTGAGCCCTCCTGCTTTGCTGGGGAGAGGCTGCGTCCCCAACAGCGATTGAGGGGACCTCAAAGAAAGAGAAAAGGAGTTTTACTGTTAAGGATAGCTAATGGCACACTTTGGTGATGACTGGAAGAGGCCCCGTGGAGGGTTGTTTGTATTAACGCCATCAAGAGCCATCAGGGGCTGGTGCAGCCCCAGCAGAAGCCGACCCCATTGTCCTACTGCAGGGTGCAGCCCTGCCCTGGCACAGAGGGAAGTCCTGGCAGAGCAGGACTCCACTGCAGGCAGGAGGGGAAAAGCAGAGCCATTTCCTGACAGCACATTAAATTGAGACATACTTTTTGCCTAATTCCTTTAGTTGTCTCTCTGACACATCGGTGTAAAGAGCAAAGAAAAGCCAAATTGATTGTCAGGTTGGTTTTCCTCATGTGGTGACTCATAACAGCACTGCACCTCCAGCATCAGCTGTGCTGGTTGGTAAATAACATCAAGGAACAGGCAGTCAAGGCTCTCCTGAACTTCGCAGGAAGGAGCTGAGATAGTCCATGAGTGCTGCCAGGGCCTTCGGTACCTCCAAGACAAAAAAGCCGTGGTGCGTTTCCAGCTATCCTGTCATTCATGCAAAAGGCACCAGCCTGCCTACGTGAAAAATGGTACTTATGCTTCTTGTGACACTTTAACAGGGAGGAACCTTCTTGAACGATGTCCATGGGGCTGCGTGGCAGCTCCGAGGACCAAAAGTGAGGAATGCCTACACATCCCAAGAGAGGTGTTGGGCAGGGGGAGCCCTCCTTTTCCTGTCCCCACGTCTATGAGGGACACAGAGACACTTCCTTCACACAGGAGACACTGCAGAGATTACCTGTGCAGAAGAAGCTCCAGTAAGGATGGAGAGATGGCAATGGGAGGAAGCTGAGTCCCCACCACTGCTGGAGTCACGTCTGTTTGTTTTTCTGCTTAAGTGGGTTTTACGGAGGGCAAGGAGCAGCAGAAGCATGAAAAAGTCAGTGCACTCACAGTCATTTATTCCTTCATCGTGACAAAACCCACAAAATGCTGGCTCTGAGCAAATATTTTTATCTATTGCATACAGACCTCAGACCTCTTGCTTTCTTCACACGAAAATGTTTTCTGGTCATCCCGAGTTTTAACACTTGATTTCTCCTGAGCAGTTAAGGATGGGTTGTTCCAGCTGCACAGGGTGCTGGGCCATCTTGTCTAGCTTTGCCCAAGAAAGGCTGGACCAGATGATCCTTGCGGTCCCTTCCAACCCGGGATTCTGTGGCTCCATGACTCTCTCACTGATGTGGTGTGGCGATGCCACAGTGACGGGGGTTACAGTTCTGCTTCCCACTGGTACTCAGGGTGGTGGGACATAAAGCAACTGGGCTGCAGAATGAAAGCCGTGAAAATGACACTGATGTGATGGAAAACTGTGGCTCTGGTAAAAAGCCCGTTTGACCTTATGGTAGGTGTTTTCCGTAAGTGTTCCATGAAATGGCACAGAGAGGAAGCTTGCCAAAACTCTCAGCGCTCAATCAGTGCTTTTCATTCCTCTTGAATTCGGCACTCGGTATCAGCCAGTGGTTTCACCTTCAGAGGGTTCCCCATCCTGTTCTCTGCTGTGCTCACCCTGGAGAGCTGTGCCTGCATGAGGCCAAATTTTGCAAAACCTCCCATTTTTTATGAAGTTAATCTTTTCCTCTGCGAGTCCTACGGAGGGCCGTGTGTGCCAGCCTTGCGCACTCCAGCTGGGCTGGCGGCACGGGGACAGGGACTGGGCGCTCACAGGGACCCTGCAAAGCACATGGCTGCGGACAGCCCTGGCATCCTACTGGACACGTCAGCATATCCGCAATAGGTTTTAAACAACTACTCAAAGTAGGTAATTGAGATAAAAGTGTAAAGAAATCCCTTTTCTGAAGGTATGACTTGTTTGAACAGAATTTCTTATGTGGGAACATGAAAAATGACAAATGGGAATAATTTTGTGCAACGTGTAATTAAACTGTAAAACTTATAATCACTGGGAGCTGCTACGGCAAATAATTTAAACCCGTTCCGAAGGAAAGGGAAATACAGCAGATAACAACAGTACCCGATTATCTGACTTACTGCTGAAAAGAACAGAACTTGTCCGTCTCGCTCGGCGCGTAGCAGCTGGGACATCAGCGCTTGGCTTTCCCTGGAACGAAACGTGCCTTGCTTCTGGTTTTCTCTTCTTATGCTCCTGCTCTGAATGGTAATTTGGTACTCTCGGATTTCAAATGCAGTTTCAGGGGTTTTTTTCATTGTTATTACTTTGGACTAGTTGGCATGGAACATTTCTGCTGTAAGATTTTTGTCCCTTCTCTTTTCCCTGGGAAGGGTCGGGACATGTAACGAGATTCTTAAATCTGTTTTGACCAAACCGAAGGTTACTTTTCACTGAATTGAGCTCATCTCAGAACAATTTAAACTCATTTCTTTGCTTTAATTTCGTGCTTTAGTTGTGAGTGCTTACTTCCTGACGGTAGCTAGTTATTAGCTTAGTTCAGTTATTCATGATTAGTCACTAATCAATAGGATTTAGAATGATCTTCATTCCCTGTTCATGACGCGTTTGTGACACTGAGCCGGTTCTGGCTGAGATGGGGGCGCAGCCCTCGCAGTGCTGTGCTCTGCCCTGGTCCCTGGGAAGGTGTGGAGAACAGTCCCCGAGCAGCCCCTGCAGCTCAACTGGGGTGACTCTCTGCGTGCCTTTCCGGAGTCTGCTAGCGCAGCAGCTAAGGCGGGGGTGGTGGTGGTGTAAACAGAGATTCCCACCTTCTGACAGTTTATAGCTTCAAGAATGTTAATGATGAGGTTTTCTGGCTTGCTGGTGCACGAGACCCCACACCCAGCACAGACAGTGGTTCTTGTTTATTTTCTTTACATTTAGACTGAAAAATGGAAAGGGAAAACTGATGGAAAAAGAAGAGGTCTGAGTGGGTTTATTTGCATTCTGTCCATTTAATAATGAAATAATCTAATGACACCACATTAAGAAAAGAGTCAATATGGAACAGGAATAATTAAATTAGAAATTTCAACATGACACAATGGATAGATCACTTCTGCTTTTCTTCCTCACAGTATCTTGGGTGATGAGTCAGCCACAGCCCCTGCCCGGGATCAGATGCATACCTGAGCTGATGAGACCCACAACCCGGCTGGCTCTGCCTGGGGAGAGCTGCTCCTCCGGCACATGCAGTTTGTTTTAACATGCACAGTACCCATGAGCCATCAGCCATGTAGCACGCAAACACTGCATTTATTTCACTTTGATGGTAAGTAGTCGTTGGAACTGCTCGCCAGCGATCACAGTCTTTGTGATTTCACTTTTCTGACCTTGCTTGTCCATCTCACCTGTCCTCAACCACCCTCCTCTCCTGCTTGCAGCAGATTTTTATTTTGGGATAAAAACATAATTCTTCTCTAAAAATTGTGGAGTTGGATCAGACCGACTGTTTTTAATGTTGCTTTTTGTGCAGCCCAGAGTACCTATGCTTCGGCTTTCAGGAAGCTCAAAGGACAGAAAGGACCCCCACCCCTCCATTCCCACTGTGGCCAAAGGGGCAGGACAGTGCCAGCAGGACACACCACACAGCCCACCCCGTACCCGCTGTGGCCAAAGGGGCAGGACGGTGCCAGCTGGCAGCTCTGTTTGCCTGAACTCATGTTTGGCTTCCAGCGGTTTCCATGGCCTAGTCCAGATGCAATGCCATGGATCACACCCTGTGAACACAAATGCCAGCCCTCGGGGACACAACTGTCCTTCCCCAGCAACTGAATGAGGTGGGTATTCAGACCCCTGTGCTCCACACGCTGTTTCCTCAGGCTGGTTCAGCCCTATGGCAAAATATGGCCGTGATCTTCCAGGTTTCTGTGCTGTTCGAAAGCAAAATACCCTCTTGCCACACAGCAGTGGCATTTCAGTATTCCAGAGGCAAACCGGCATGAAATGCTCCAGGAATCTTCTCAGCCTGGCTCTCCCGTCATGCCTTTAGTAGCCCCTGGATGCATCCTCCTGCCTGGCACCCACCCGGCATTGGCACGGCAGTGCCAAGGCACTAATTTCATGTGGAAATGGCAGTAAAAGTTTAGCTGGCTGATCCAAGGTAAACTGCCTCCAATCAATTACGAAAAAAGTCAGTCAGTCAACAGCATGGATTTGGGGTGGAGCAGCCTGCGATGACACCACTGCGTGACCTTCCTAGGGGACAAACCCCATTTGGGGTGGAATGTGGTGAAAACCTGCACTTCCCGGGGGAGCATTATGCCAACATGAAGTCCGCAGGCAGCTCCTTCAGTCGACTGCGAGGGCCCAGTGTTGCCAGCTCTCCAGCAGACTGTCCAGCTCCAAAGGAGTAATTTTCAGATTAGGACTGTTCCTGTGCTCTGATTAGTCATTAACTGTTCGTTAGTTCTGAACTGTGACTGACACCCGAACCGAGTGCCCTATTCCTGTTCGTCAATTAGGTAATTGAAAGGCTCTTTAAATCAGAATAATTAGCAGTATGACTTTTCAGCTGAATTATTTTTTACCCTAAATTAATGGAAAATTTTGGTACTTGTGACCTCTTATGCCCATTATTAGACAGTGGTCTGAAGCCTGTCAGGTGAAGCGTGGTGTGAATTTGTGAATCGCCTTGATCAAACCTCACAGCTTCTATCTGTAAAAATATTAACAGTTCTGGGGTTTGGTAGTTCAGCCAGCTCCAAGATTCCAGAATATTTCAAAGGCAGTTTGTAACCAACAAGGCACATTCGTTAGAGAAGCCCCAAGTTGAGTGTCAGCATACTGAAGTCATCTCCTCAAGAGGGTGGAGACCACTAATTTTCATGCCTGCTGAGTCCTGCCTCGTCAGTGCACCAGTAAGGCCCTGGCTGACCAAATGAACTGATATGTATGCTGCTAGTGCTCCTTTGAATGGCTCCAGGAATTGGTTTCAATAGCTTTTGCTCCTATTTTGTGTTCACATTGTGAGTATTTAACAGCAAATGATTTAACCAGCCTTAGACTATTAAGCTTCTGTACTGAAAGAGAGATCATTTAAATTCAGAGTTATAAATATTCACGGTGCAAAAGGGACCGCATACCCTCCGCAAGAAGGGAGCGCAGCGCAAGCCCGCAGAGCACAGCTGCAGAAACAGAGCTGCTTCTGCCGGCACTGTATGCAGGTCCTGATTCAGCTTTTGCTGTAAAAAGATATTTCTCTTTAAACATATATGTATTGCCTTCGGGCGAGCGAGTCATGGCTCTTCAACGGCTGCAATGCTGTGTTGAAAAGAAGAGTGGGGTTTGAAGGCTTTACTTGTGTTGTTGCTGTTACTATTAGTGCTATTAATTTTCTATTTATGGACGTTAAAGAGCTGCCTGTAAACTTTGTTTTCTCTGTGTTATGCAACAGCCCAATCTCCCTTTCTCATTTTTGGCTGCGTAGAAAGAAAAGATTGTAGAGATTGGCTATTCCTATTTTATATTCAGAACAGGAGGCTTTACAAGAGGAAATGTCTTGATGTATCTGCTATTTTATTTTTAATGAAAACATTTCTTACACTGAAAAAAAGAGGTCACTGCACATCTCTTAGAGCACAAATTATTGCATATGCACAGAAAATGGAAAAACATTAAGGATGGAGTTGGAGCACTAAATTCCCCACTCAGTAGCACCTTTATCACATGCAAATAAGGCAAAACCAAGCACCATATTGTGGGGTTTGGAGCACACAAAAATATCATCCCTGGAGCAATACCACTCCCCTGAGACTCTGTACCGAAAAGCTCGGGAAGAGAAGTTTGCTTTTTGAAAAAGCTTTGTAGAGGAGTGAAAAAACCAGTCATGGCCAAGGGACTGAAGGCTCTGATGTGCCAGTTATCTTCCCCAGAAGGGCTGAGTGCAGTCAGTGAAAAAAAGGAGTCTCTCCAGAGCAGAGGCGGAATTGTTTCTGCTCTCGGGAGTCCCTCAGGAGGTCGTTTGCCCCTGCATTGAATTACTGCCTTTCCTGGCTGCTGCTTGGGTGAACCTCTTCCCTTTCTTAAAGAACGAAAATTGGTGATTTTTTTTTTCTTTCTGAATTATTTGTTCAAATTTCTTTTTCACGGAAGCAAACCCCCCAGTTTTATGTGCAGGGGAAATGTAGTGCAATTTGCAAGTATTCATTCCGAGTTTCCCCTGGCATTTTGGCTCACAGGAGCACACACCATGGGGCGAGGGTGCTGGAAGTGCTTACGAGGGTGTCCAGGCACCGAGAATCAAGCGTCTGTGGAGCACGACCTTTCCTTGTTATGGTGGATTAGTGTTTTCCATGTGCCTGTTGGTGTCACTCTGCATCGAATAAAGCTCTGGGTTTATTCCTCTAACAGCCGCCCCCATTGCTGCCCACTCCTCACGGCAGGACTTACGATGGTTGGTGCTCCCACACTGCAGGAAGAAGTTCGGGGTCAGCATTGTCATTTACATAGGTCCTGTGTCGCCCCCCAAGACTTTGCTTACGTGGAGCCAAGCGGGAGGGGGTGCAGCCTGGGAGTGGGGTGGTAGCAGGGTCTCAAGGCTCAGCCCTGGCCTTGGGGCTGAGCCCATGAGGCTGGTGGGGAGCAGACCGAGAGCCATGTGAGGAGGAGGCACACTACCCCAGGAGCTATGGACAAGGAGATGTGACAGGCAATGGGCCCCACCCCATCCTGCATGGACAGTGGTGGGGATGTCCCTGTGCCACCATTCTCTGCTCTTCCCTCAATTGTGAAGACTGCAGCTGACCTCATGTGGGACACCCCGCACTGGCCTCTCACGCTGCAAATGTGGTGCTGTGCTTAACTGTATTAAATTAGATGGTTTTATTTAGTCCCTGGCGTGATGGATGGATGGATGGATGGATGGATGGATGGATGGATGGATGGATGAATAGACTGACTTTTGGCAAAGTCCATACACCTCCTTGCTGAGCTATTGATCAACGCCAAATTGCACATCTCATGCTGTTCCTAAGCAAAGGCGGAGGACAGCAGGTATTCACAGCCCGTTTGCTGCGAGGATCACATTCCCTGTGACGGGTTGGGAGCTCCCGCACCCACCTGTGACTCACGGCAGTGAAGTGATTGGAGCAGGAACCAGAGAAGGCCAGAGGGAGGGTGTCTTACCTGGCAGTCAGTGGGACGCAGGGGATATGTCCAAGGGGCAGCTCCCAGCTCCCAACTCATGTCCTGCACTCCCAGCCCTACATCTGAGGTTATCAACCTCTTCTGTTGATGGCTGATCTGACAGGGCTCGCTACCAATGGCGGTCACTCATGTTAAATGAAAGGTTGTCCTTGAGGGTTTTTTCATGGAAATGAGAAACAGGATGGGAATTTCAAGGTGCAGCTTCAGTGCCGAGACGTGGTGGAGTCTGTTTGCTCCTGTCGGCATACCCAGCCCATCCTTGGGAATGAAAATCAACAGATTTGGTTTTCTGAGCTGGTCACACTAAAGCTCAACCCTTTCTGTCTCAAGGTTGTCTGTGGCTTGTCAGCAGAGATGGAGTGACTTTCATGCTGAAGTCCCTTTTCTAGGAAGTGTCTCAAAACATTTTAACAACCTTGACTGACTCTGACTGCCGCATTTCTTAGCAGTTACTAGAATACTTTCCTTAAATATATTTGATTTTTCCGGATAATTTTTGGGGAAAACAAACATACTGCAGCTTTCTATTGTAAAGCTCTTTTATTAACCCTTCTGCCCGAGTTTTATAACCAGGCTCTCCTTGGCAGTGTTTCACAATGAAGTTGACATTTAGCGCATCACCATGTGATGTGGGATGATCGGTCCCTCTGGTCCTGCTTTGGGTGCACTTGGCCTTTCAGAAAGTAAGTGGCCAAAGGCACAGCTGCTGTTGGCCTCAGCAGGCCAGACACTTTGAACTGGGCTCGCTGGGTGAGGAGCCAGGAAAGAGCAAAGCTTGTGGTGCTGCTGTTAACAGATGGGCTGTTCTGCACCAGCCTGAGCTTGCTCAGGGCATGTGGCATCGCTCCAAACTCTGGTCATGGGACAGAGAGGATTAATAAAACACTTAAAAAAATACATCTTGGACATCAAACACTTCACAAACAGGTCACAAATCAGATTTTAATTCACATGGTTCCCTTCAGTGTAAATGCTCTCCTGCTCACTGGCTGCTGCAGCACATCCCCAGAAGCACCCTTCAGTGGCAGCAGGTAGCACCTGGGGCACAGCGCGGTTCAGACTCGGGTGTTTGAAAGCATCCAGTAACGGCATTGTGTTAACTGCAGCCTGTGCCATCGCGCACAGCACGTGTGTGTGAGGGGCGAGTGAGGCAATGCGTGATTTAAAGAACTGTGTCATCCTGTCAGACTCTTTCCTTCGCCAGAATAAATCTACATTAAAAGATAAAGAACAAGGCCTTGTGCCCTGTAAAAAGCAAAACCTGATTTCAGTTTTTTGGGTGAAGAATTTTTCATTTTACATTTCCTATCTCAGACTCAATTAAGTATTTTGTGTGGCCTGCCCCTGCCGCTGTCCTTGTGCTTGTGGTGTGATGAAGAGGTGCGTGCTGTCCTGGCTCAGCTGCTCTCTGTCAGTAGCGCTGTTAGTCATGTCATGCTCTTCTCTGGGTCATCCACACACTAAAAATACCCCATCATAGTTGAGCCAAATCCCCTGATACAAATCTCCTGTGTATCCGTAGAACATCAGATGAAGTCCTTGAATTGCAGGCAGCCTTTGTCTGGTGTCTAACCTGAAGGTTCGGTGCCCTGAGCAGACTCTGGAGATGCTGAGGCTGAAGCTGGGTGGTAGGTAGTGCTTTTGTGATAAGACTCTGTTTGGGTTTCACCACCAGTGTGTATCCAGCCTTCTCTGTTGTCACTGCCAAGGCAGCCCTTTCCTCCAGCGATTCGTTGGAATTGCCCTTTGTTAGTGGCTCTGAGGCACTGCTTCCACTTTTCAGGTCCCAAAGGTGGTGGAGGCTGCCTTGTTGTAGGACCAGCTGCCACCTCATCTGTTGGTACTACCACTCTCTCTCTCTCCAGTCTCAGGGTTGCCCACACACAAATAGCTGTCCAAAGCCCCAGTTCCCCATGGACTGGAAAGTATTTCCTTCAGGTGAAAAATGAGAAAAATCCAGGCAGGATTTTTTAATATTTGGAATTCGTCTACTTCATTTTACCATACAGACCCATACCTCTGCGTTTTAACCTGGTATATGTCCTCAGAAAGCCAGCAGCTCTGTGCAGTACAGCCCACTCGTTCCCCCACAGCCCAGCAAACATCTGCTGCTTCCTTCTGCCGAGCCCTGCTCTCTGTGATCTGCTGGAGGGCTCCGCGTCCCTTGGCAAGGGTTCCTACATTGCTTCACGCAAAAGGCCAGCCCTGGTTCATTTTTTTTCCCTGGCATTTTCTGATAGGATTTTTTTAGATTTCTTATAGTCTTAGCGTGCTGCTAGCCTAAGGGAAACTAAGAAACTCCCTTTACTACCAGGTGTTTTCACACACGTGTGCACCTTCCCGCTCCACCCACCACTGAAAAAGACAGAGAGGGCAAGTCTCAGAAGTGCTCGTGTCTGAGAAATCACACCCGGGCTGATCCTCTGTGCCCTGTTTCTTCCATCAGCCGTTTCACAGAGCGCTGCACCAGCACGCTGCCGAGGCCAGGCACTCCAGGTCATGGCAGGGCACAGTCTTTGGAAAGCCACGCCTACTTTAATGCAGCTTTGTAGAATTGATCTTAAATGGTGACATTAATCACTCCGAATACACCAAACAAGTATTTGCAATAGCTGTTCCTACATCCTCCATTAAACCAACCCCCTTGATCTTTCTTTAAGTCCCTTCAGCTCATTACATACAGCAAGAGGTGAACACATTGTAATTTTGGCAAATATTTAGGCAGGACTTTTTCCTGCAGATGCCCTTAGTGAGTGGCATCGCGTGGGGCACCCCCTCCTCATCACAGAGCTGCCCTGGCTTCTGTGTGGTGACATAGACTGGGAGAAGCTGTTGCTGGAGTGGGTGCAGGAGCAGGATGCAGACCCCTCGGGGGAGGCAAAGGCATGGTCATGGGCTTCCCGCCTGCCCTGGAGAGCTAGAGCTGTGTTGGACCTGTACTGGCAGTAGACAGGACCAGCAAGTCCCAGCAGTGTCCTGTAAGTTTATTATGTGGAGTTTTGAACTGGGAATAACCTAAAATTTTACTGCACTTTTATGCAGAGGACAAGGTCTGTGGTGAGAGGTAATTATCATCACAGCTCTGGGCAAAACTTCTCAATGAAACTTGTAAATGTAGCGAAACTCCATGAATTTAATACCTAATTTGGTCTTGATGGTTGCATTTGTATGTGCTTTTATTTTATAATTTAAATAACATTTAAATGAAACACATCACCTCTGTTTTCACACATCAGCAGTTTTTATTCTCACTGGGCTAGACCCTGCTTTTGCACTGGTTTTAGAAGTGCAGCTCAGACCCCTTCTGAGAGGTCTGAAAATAACCCCCAAACCAGTGTACGTCATCCCCACGCTGGCCTGTGTGTTAAGAGGTGGGGGGCTACCACTTAAGGAGATAGATAAGCTTGTTTTAAGGACTGAGATACGTAGCTTGTACAAAGTTTGACAGAATTATTATATCATTAAATTCAGCCTAGTTCCTTGTCAGTGTTTTTACCCAGATTGTAAACATTTTTGAGGAAAGACATATCTTCAATCTCTTGGTACCATAATGCCAACCAGGGGCTGATCTTTTGAGTTGATACCATAGTCCAATTCATAAATTAGAATTACTTATTGCCTCGTGCTACCTTGGGCCTTTCCTCTCTTACTTTTGAGATCACTAGGAAAATAAGGGTGGAAGGAAGCCCAGGGGGTGACCTGTCTCCTTTGCTGTCCCAAGATGTGCTCAGCTGCACCCACTTTGTCCTGTGTGACAGAAACCTGCTGAGATCTGGCCTCAAATCCTTCCAGCCACGGGGACCCTAGGACCTCTGTCCTAAGCACCTCACATTAGGAAACTGAACTGCGGAATTTCCTCTCCGTTATGTTCATTGTCCTGTGGCCCAGGAGACATCGCTGTGGGTAACTGATCAGTGTGCATATTAACACGGCTAAAAGCTGAAAATGAAATGGCACAATGATGAAGTTTCCAAGAAGACAACGAGTACTGGGCAATTCAGTATCCCACGCAGCAAGTACCAGGGTCAATCCACTACCCCACGACCACTTGCTGTGCTCTGAGAAGCATTTTGAGGTGATGACGACTCTGCCATGTGCCATGGCATTTCGTGCTCAGAGCACCTCGCTGCTCACTCATGGCTTTCACTGCACTGAAAGCAGGATGAGCAACGGGGCAGCCATGCTGCAGCAGCCTTTACAAGTTGGTGGGGCTGCTTCTGGTATCGCTACAGCAAAGACTGACATGGACATCTTTGCGTTCGAGCTTCCAGTGAAAGAAGCCTTGACTTACAGATGTTTTTTTACAAGGAATTTAATTATATTCTGTGTTTTACTTCTTCCATTGACTACCACTCCTGTTCAACCTCCTCAATGTTTAGTATGTGCTACTTTTTGACAGCTAATACACCGGCCTTACCCAGAGTGCTGAATGTTCCCAAAGGAATATTCATATTGCGTATTCTAGCTCAGGAGCCAGCAAATATCAAAGCTAATGTGGCACGAGAGCCGGAACTATCCCGGTAGCATACAAAACTGATGAGGATGGTGCCATCCTCTTGATCTGCACACGGGCGTGAAAAATTCTCTGCAGGTTCATGTACCCAGGTAGAACAATGTGCTGCACTTTGCATAGCTGGGTGTGCAACCCGCTGCCTTCATTACCGACAGAGTTATAGCACAGAGTCTGTCACGGAGGAATGACAGAGCAGGGAGGATTTGCATTAGCACCCAGCACTGGCCTCATTCTCCCACAGAAGTCAGCTCAAATCCTGCACTGTTCTGATGGAAGCACGGTCAGGGCAGTAGTGCCTCTCTGGCCAATTTGTTAAGTCTAAAACAGATGCAAAAGAAGAAAAAAAGCCCCATGCAGTGGAAGTACTGTGTTCCGAGCCACAGGGTCATCCTACTTCAGTCACGAGCACTGAACGTCATGAGTCCTTCCACCATACGTAGCATCTGGATAATGGGTCCTGTTAAAAGTACGGCTCCTTCCTGGAGGAAAAAGGAGCCAGCGCCATGTCAGGGTCCATTTGCATTGCAGAACTCTTGTAAAGGGAGTAATTTTCATGAGCTCCTATCTAGATGTATTCTACTCAAAGTCAGGGAAATACTGTAGTTATACCCAGAATGTCTTTATAGCACAAAGAGAACTGCAATGAGACAGAATTGTAGAGAAGAGAGAAAAAAATGTCATACAAGAGGAACTGTAAAATGATTTCTACAATTTACAACCCGTGGAAACAATAAGGGGCCCTGTTCTGCCACTGCTTAGGTAATAAACGTCCTGGGTATCCTCATAAACAATGTGGCTGCGGTGCTTTGCGTGGCCTTTTTGTGTAATTAAGATGGAAATGGGTTTTGCTGTTCCAGCACCAGTGAGCTTCCCTGGGAGCGCAGAGGAAGGTGGGAGTGGAGGTTATGGTGGGGTGTGCTGGGGTCTGGGAGCCAGCTCATCAAAAGGACTCACGTGCCAGGACAACTCCCTAAAGCAAAGGGGGAAGCACAGACTGTGCTCACAGTGAGATTGGTCCACCTAATCCACATCCTTGTGCTCACACCCATTTCACAAGAAATGCCAACGGCATCAAGGGGACCCTTAATGGACTGTGCTTCAGCATGTTTCTCCAGCTAGTCACAGCTCCTGTGTGGCGATGTCCTTTCCCAGGAAGCCATAGACTCACCCTGTCTATGGCTCTGGGGTCGCTCTCTGTCCCCTCCCCAATCCTGTCCCACAGCCAACCGCAGCTTTCACTGAGATGAGAAGGAGCTACTTTCACTGCAGCTCAGGATGATGATCAGGGATCTTTTGGGTCTGGTGACCACTGAATGCGGATGATGACCCTTCCTGTCCATTTGGCCCATGGAGTGGAGCATGCAGCTCTGCTTGTCACTGGTGTCACTTGGAAGACAGGATTTGGCATTCATGAGCAATTGATCCTTGCTTCAAAATGTTGGATCAAAACATCATTGACATGACACATGCTCCAGCTTACCCAAGCTGGAGATACCAGGCTGCCTGGACTCTAAAGCAAGAGCGGGATACCCTGGCTCAGGTCTTCTGAGATAGTTTAATATCTGCTATACTACAGGAAAAATTCGTGAAGTCCTAAAGGATTTTGCCATCTATTTCTGGCCCTCTGGTCTTCTGATTCCTTGCCCAACAACCTAAGTCCACCAGCCTAAGGCTGCTGTTCCGGAACTGTGGGTCTTGAATGTACTGACCCCAACACTGTGACAAGGAGCTGCAAAAAACATGGCCTGCCTTTTCTTCTTCAGATAAAGGTTATGACTTGGTGTTTTTCTGCAAAACTCTGGGCAGTTCCTTCCATCATGTGCCTGACCTGTGAGCGTGCAGAAGCAGGAGCTCCACCAGTGCAAGCCTCGGATGCTGCCTCTGACCTCATGTGCTGGAGGGCACACTCATGTGCTCCAGCCTTGCCGCCACGCAGCCCTGACTGGCATGTGGCTGCTGGAAGAGCCCTGCTTCTATAAGGTTACCTGTGGGCTTTCTTTTGCCACCTTTCATCGCATTTCCAGATCTGAGTATTTCTGGGGGAAAAGGAGAAGAGATTTTCCAAATTCTCCAGACACATCTTGGCTCTGGTGAAACAACTGGACACTGTGGATACAGAAAGGAAGGCATGCACTGTCTGGACTACTAATTTCAAGAGGACAGGAAAAGGTTAATTTTTAAGAATAAAAAAAAATGACTCATCGTCAAGCTGAAAAAAAGAAAGTGAACAGGAAGAATTTTGGCATTTATGACTCTTGTTGTCATAGAAACTGAACTTAATATTTCCATAGAGCAATCCGTGGAGGTAACAAATACTGTACTTTATAGCAGCTATGAATTAAGATCAACTTAAGATTTCCAATACATTGTCAAGCAGATCAAATAGTGGTTTATTTTGTATTGCTAAGTTGTTATCAGAGTTCTTAAAAACCATTGGTGATATATTCAAATGAAACCTATCTGGTATTTGCAGGCTATTATTAGAATTTAGAGTGGCTGGGGAGAGATAGTACAGGAGCCTAGCAAAAGTTCTCAAATTTCCATCAGAAAAGAGAATGTCTCATGGGACACTTCTCTTGTCTGCCATCACACAACCTCCTCTGGCACCTACAGCAATGACCTGCATAGAAAACAGTTCTGTGCAGTTTTATGGATCTCAAGGGTAGTTTCTGAGACTAAAATGAAGAGGAGACCCAGCGCAAGGAGCGACCCGTTCTCTGGACGCCAGCAGCTCAGGACCCGCTGGCTTCTCTAAGGTCTTTTGGCAGTTGACATGACAAATGTTGCTTGGGTCCCCCAAATTCTACTCATCTGTGAAGACCTCATGACAGAACAGTGCTGACACAAGATTTCAGCTGGTTTAGCCTATCCCAGTGTGGCCACCGTGTAGCTGAGATCACTAGAGTCATATGCTAAAGGGGATTGTTGCCCGTTTCGCTCAGGAACCATTACCTCCCATGTAGAGCAATCCGTGGAGGTAACAAAGGGCTTCTCTGAACATGGTTTTACATCAAGGTGAGCACTTCTAAGAAACATAAAACACATTTGATTTGAAAAATTCCAGTAATGAGTAACTTATCACAATTCTTTGTACATTATTCCTCATTATCTTAATATACAAGGAAGAAAATGGCCTATCCCCTCACTCTGCTGACGATGCTTTCCCTTCCTCCCTCCTGTTTAGGAATACACACAAACCAAGGGAACAGGCTCAGAGTCTGGGCCATAAGTCCAGAGCATGGTTCTCATTGCCACTGGGTCTCATGCCACGGTCTCATTGCCAGTGTTCACAGGAGGGACACATGGAAGTACTTTGGAAGTACCTGGTTCCTTTATTTTTCATTCTTACTGGGCATGCAATGTACCTCTTTGGTAGAAGAGGAGAAGAAATCTCAGTATTCTCATTTATCCTTATTAAAGTTTCAGAAAAGCATGAGAGATTTCTCAGAATTTTAACAGAAATTGTAGAAGTCAGATAATCAGACCCGCCTTTCATGGAAAGCCGCAGCGCTGCTCCTTCGAGTGCTGTGCTCCTTTCTTCCCCAGGAAGAGGTCGGGAAATCATGCCCTCGGGAGTGATACTGAACAGATGAGAAGCAAAAGACTGCAGTGGGCATGACAGTGCCTCTGAAATACTCCATACATCCAGCTTCCCAGCGCCGGAAAACACCGAGAGGGTTGTCCTGGAGAGCCGCAGAGTGTTCTGTGATCAACCACCACGGTAGCAACCGGCTGCGATAGCCCTATCGATAGCAGCCGTGTTGCTGCTAGGAGCCCTGTCCCAATGCTCAAACCTGGTTTATAATGTACGTAAACCCCATGGCTGTAAACTGCCACGCGCTCTGGGGCTGCCTGGCCTCGCAGCTTTTGGAAGCGGGACACCCCTGCTTCCTCTGGCCTTAACGGCGTGCAGGTATCCTGCCAGATACATGCCGACCGGTTACGCGCTTTCTTTGGAAATTATTTAGATATTTTTCATATGAAGAAGTGAACCACGGAGCTGGAAAGAAATATGTGATGCTGACGTGCTAATATATTTCCATGTCTTGGGTTGAAGAGAGCATTTTCCAGAGAATACAGAGGCAATTGTTAATGTCATGTCTGATTTCCTTTCTGGAGATAGAGGATGGAGAAAGATTTACTAGAAGTATTCTCTTCCGTGCCAAGAGGACGGATACACATTAGTCAGTTGACAGAAAAGATGAATCCTCTCATGCCACTGCTGCTGTCCACTCTCTCCTCTTCCTGTATAATTAATTAGCTGTCAGATATGCTGAAACTCAGGTAACGGATTGCTGGGATGCAGGGCAAATTGGCCCTGAAATTAAGACCCGAGTTTGAGCCGATCTTTTTAATGACCTTGCAAGTCTTGTTATTGATTCTGGGTAATTCCCACCTGTTTAGGAAAACCAAGAGTAAGGTAGAAGTAACAAAGCAGCTTTTTAAGGGTCCTTCTGCCAGTGATTTCAGGGGTTCGGTACTTAGATCTGAGAGCTCTCTTCGCTACTTAAGTACAGTAATGTAATTGAAATATTTACTGCTCATTTATTTCTAAGCTTCTAAATGTAAATAAGGACCTAGATCTATTGTTTGTCCCTTCAATAATTCATAGAGTGAAATATAATTTGGATACCTTAAATGAATTAATAAAACTACTCACTTGCACAGCTTAACTCGATTTCCAAGACCTTACTAATCTGAAGATATCTATGGAAAAAATACCTCAGGCCTCAGTGGGTGTATGGTTGCAGTAACTGGCATAATCTCCTTTATAATAGGACACAATAATTTCTTAAAGTTTATTTAATTAGTCACTGTCTGTCTTTTGGTAACTATCTGAATACTTCAGCTTGGATTTTAAGGATCCCACAGCCCTTCTGATGCAGCACGAGCCTGATGTTTGGTCTGAGATGTACTTTTTCTGGGAGGTATGTGCCATTGAAGTTCCTCTGGTGACTGATGACACACTGGGGGAAGACAGGGGCACTGGTTCCTCCACTCATTTGTGCTGGGGACTCACCACAGTCCCATTTGTATCCTTTGACTGCCTCAGGCTGGCTGTAATACTTCTCCTTCTGTGCTGCTAATAGGCTGCGACTGGAAATGTTTCCTAGACAAGGGTGACATAAAATACAGCATTTTATAGATAATAGGACATCCACTGATGGAAAACGAAATGCCCAGTGCTCTCAGAGGAAGCCTGGCTCAAGCAGTGATGGATTTTCTGATGCGAGTCTGAATCAATTGGCTTCAGCATTCTCTCAATAATTTGGAAACTTGGGCACTGTACAGAAGACCTCTGATGTAACATGCACAAAACTCGTTATACTTCATGGGCATTGCTTTGTGCAATTGCCAAAGAACATGAATAAATCTTGATGTGGGCAAAATAATACCCAAAATATGATACTTCACCCACTGGTGTGGTTTATAAAGGATAACAGCTCGGTTTCAGCAAAGCTGAATTCAGTTTAGCTGGGACCCACGGATGTCAGAAACGCGGTATCGACATGTGCTGATGGATTATCACTCAGAAGAGCCTTCCATCAGAGACGTTTACACTGGAAGCACCTTTCCTGGGAAAACAGCTACTGCCATGGTTACACCACACGTAGTGGTTTGCATTTTTATTTTTTGAGGAACAGAGTTCACCCTGTAAAATAGACCGTCTCCTACAGGCACCCTCTGCTTGCATTAAAGCACAGAAAGCCAAGCAAAGGGCTGCATCAGCATTCCCTGCCTGTTATCCCAGGGCAACGTTGGTTCTCCCACGTTCTGCTGGCTGAGACTGCCTGTCTCTGCAGACACCGCTGCTGCGGGGATGAGCACAGCCTGCCTGGGAGACGGCTGGGCCCGTGGGTGCTGCCCTGGGCAAGGGGTGACCATGGCACCCCCTTCTCAGGGCTGGCAGAGGGGCACCAGCACAGCCAGGGCAGACCCCATGTCCAGGGGCACCGGCAGGAACAGCACAGCTGGGCAGTAAAAGGGTGCTGGAGACAGAGCGAGGGGTGATAACGGAGAATCGCTGTCACCAGAGCAAGGGGGGGACAGCAGAGGAGGTTTGCTGCCTGTGCTGCCAGCCCAAAGAGGGCTTTCACAACAGCTTCTTGCTTCCACCATTAGCTGGGCTAACAAAAGGTGCTGCATCCCGTCCAGACCCTCAAATCCACTAACGGAAGATAATGAGAGATCATTTCGTGACCAGCTCAAAGCATGCGGTGTTTTAAAGAGGTGTATGCTGACTGACGTGGCGGAAACCAGCTGTGGCACTGTAGCACAGGAGAAGATGCTGCTTCATGAATAAATGAAATAGATGAGCGATGCTTCCTTAAAATAAATAAATAAATAAGATAAAAATAAGAACCTGAGATGTGAAGCTTGAGGCATGAAGCTCACAGGCTCAGGAGATGCGTCCTGGCAGAGCAAACAGATTGTGATTTTGATCGGGATCATTTGCACAGGTATCCCTGGAAGTCAGAGAATTAATTCACATGGGAGGAAAAAAAAAGAGAGGATCCTGATTTAGCTGAGTGGAAGATAACTAGAGGTAACAAGTGTGACTTTAGCATCTGCACGGAGGGATATTTCAGTGCTAGATTTGTCTTGGGAGGCATCCCTGAAGAATTTTACAAATTACAATGGTCTGTTTCAACTTTTTTTTGTTATTTAAGGAAGGTATAAAGAAATAAATCTTTTATTTCCTCTATTTTTTTCTTGTCTCACATTTGGATGTTTTCCCAGGGGTGACAGGTCTTTTCCTGGAGAGAGTCCAGACTCCCTCAGCTCCTGAATGAGCCACGAGCCCCATTTCAGTGCTCCATGCAGCACTATCAGACAGGCAGCCCACCGCCTCTGGGGAGGGCGGATCAGCATGTACCCCCGGACTGGACCAGAGTGACCCCACCTGTCCCTCATGGGTGCTCATCTCCCCTGGCCTGTCCCCACAAGCAATATGTTCACCTCGGCCCTCAGGAGGCTGCTCCTGTGTCCAGCTGTCCCGGCCGTTGGTGAGAGGTTGCTACCAGCTCACTCACATCTCTGCGCTGCATCCCAGCCCATGGACCGGACCAGGGAGGCAGAGCTGCCACTCCACCCCCTGCACAGTGCACTCTGCCATCACCCTTCCTGCCGCCTGCTCTTCCCCAGACACAGCAGCCCCACATCTGCTGGTCTTGCACTTGCAGCTTCTGGGACCTCTGCTTTGCCCTACCGCCCGCTCTGGTACCCCGACTGTCTGGAAATGCACAGAGGAGGGAAGGCGTGTAAATGCCACAGCCCAAAGAAATACTTGAACCTGAGAATGTCAGGAAATTGATCCCAGAATTGATCCGAGCCAAAGACAACCCGTCACAGGAACACTGAATCTGCAGTAAATCTCACCGCTCTTTTGTGCGTGCCAGGAAGAACCTCTTTCGCTTCCTGCCAGCTGTCAGGCAGACCTGCCGGGGGCGTCAGTGGGGAATCACTTGGGCTTCCATCTGAATCGTCCTCCTTTGGGGAAAATGCCATTTGGGCAGAAGGCAGGTTCCTGCACATTCAAACCAGGGCTCAGCAAAAGCTCCGGTAAACCCACGGGTTCTCCAGAGTCTGAGAATGCCTGCTGATGCTCTGGGGACCAGGCTGACTCTTGCCCCCGGGCTGGGTTTCCGGTGCTGGCCCTGGCACAGCGAGGGACAGTGAAGGCCCCATCCACTCTGGAGCTCACAGCTTCGTCCCTCCACCTAAACCTCCTGGTGAGCAGGTTTGGGAGGTGGCTCCAAGCTCTCCCGGAGCAAATGGTGAGCAGAGCTCAGCCCGGATCAGGGTTGGCAATAATAAGCAGTAGTTCATTAGTGTTATTATTAGAGGCAATGACTTCCAACCCCTTAGAAGTGCTTCATCACTCGCCTCTCCAGCCCACGCTGACACCAAGGAAATACCAGGCTCTCAAAATAGTGCCTTCAGTCTTTAAACACATCATAGCCTTTAACATGTGAGACCCTTTGGTGTGGTGATCTTGGGTTTCAAGGCTAGAAATTAAAAATTCCTTGACACTGCCAGTTAGCTAACTCGCCCTGCTCCAGCCCCTTTCAGTAGTTCACCCCAGAAGCCCTGGTTATGCCCCATTCCTCGCTGTCTCCTGCTATGGTGTGCAGAGCACAGGTGCTGGAAAGACAGTGTAGGGAGAATTCTATAAAAATGTAGAATGCTGGCAAGTACACGTGTCAGAACAGTCTTGCTTGTTTTGAGCACAGAGAACAACTGGAATTTACTATAAATAATAACCACCGGCACATGACTGAGATGAGAACCAAACACAGAGACCCTGTTTGTTTACAACAGGCTTAAGAAAACTGCTGCATTTCCAGCCGTTCCAGCTCTGTGACAGAGCTGATGGCTCCTTTCCTGGTATTAGCATTCATGAGGTTACACGGAACTGGATCACTGAGATAACGCAACGTAAAACAAATAACTTTATACTTTTCAATTCAGGACCTTTGATAGGTCTACAAATCTCTTCGCTGGCAATGTGTCAGCGGCAGGCAACGGAGGCAGGAACGGGCACCAGAGTGAAGTAGGGAGGAGGAAGAGGACTGTACAGAAGCTCTGCCTCTGGAGAAAATGTTTGTAAGAAGAGTCTCTGAAAGCGGTAACCAGCCTCTTTCAACAACTAATTCTGTGTATATATACATATATATTCTGCAATTAAAGGTGTCGTTGCTTCACCGAGGAATTGACTCCCTGCAGACTCATACTGAAGGGTTTTTTCAGGAAGACAACGGGTGAATGCCACGCTGCAGCATCGTTCCTGCCTTCGCTAGGGGCTACACCCCTCCTTGCCTTCTAAATGTGCATCCTTACCTTCAGGAAAAGGGGAGACTTTTCTGAAAAGCCGAAGTTTTCTCTGCAGCTGTTTTCTGGAAATTAAGTTTTTCTCTGTAATAAACTAGTGTAATATTCAAAGTTTGTCATTCTCTGGGCACAGTTTGGCTGGATGACATCTGAACGACCGTGGCCTAACTGCACTCTTTACCGTATGTAACACATCAACAACTTGCAATTTAGTGTTTTATTAAATGTACCAGGTTCACGATTCCCAGTAACTGCTGCTTGCGTTTCTTTCTCCCTTTAAAGTGTATCATAAAAGAAAATAGAATTGGAATTAAAACAATACAGAAGTTATAAAAACCTCTATAAATATATTCTGTATTTCTATGGCTATTAACCCATTTTACACTTCAGTTATCTTTGGGTGACAGGAAGCCAAAATCCTGAAATGGTTTAATTGGGCTGAAAATCTTATTTCATAAAGTTCTGCTGAAGAAATATAAGCAACTGCTATTAACTTCCACAAGCATCAGACATATGAAGTCGATGGTGAATTTTACTTTGCAAATTAGAGCCATATGTAAGGACGTAACTGACAGATGGAAGAGTAACTGCAACCATTTTTTCACCATTTCTGAGGTTGCCCTGAAGAGTCCCTCCACCCCCAAAAAGTACTTCTGCAAAGAAATTGTTACATTCACCCTTTCCAGACGGAGTAAAATGAACCACAGCCATTGCCTGGACACCATGCAGGGACTCACCACCCAGACACACTCTGGGGAAACACACCTGATCATCAAAGGCATGGCAAGCTCTCATTTGGAGCCTGCAGAACCACATGGAATAGCAGCACTGCAAAATGCTGGAAATTCCCATGTTTTTTTAAAAAAACAACCAACCAAAACACCCGAATAACTCACTAGATTAAGTCGCTTTTGAAGGGGCTGCTGGCACCAGAGTTTGTGCACAGCGTGGAAAAGCGGACAGTGATGCGGTTTAAAGGAATTCTTCACAGGAGCAATGCAGAGCCCTGGAACAGGAAGTTCTCACGCCATCAGTCAACAACATGCCTGAAACACAGCAGGCTGCAGAAAACGTGCAACAGTTACGGGGAATTGTGCAGAAACATTTGTGCCTTGTCTGCCGCTCTGCTAGAAACCATTTCTAGGCAGCAGCGGTACGAAGCAGTCTGTGGGCACATCCAGCACAGATGTATGAAGACAAACCCTAACTGGCCATCTCAACTGCCTCCTGCGGTGAGAGGGCTCCGCAGATGATGGGGAAGCAGCAGATTGTCACTGCCTGTGAGGACAAACCCTCTCATCGATGCAGTCGGTTAGGTGGAGGGTTAGCCAGGACGCAGCAGAAGATTAAACCTTTCTTGGGTGTGAAAGAAGATTGCACTGAATACTCAACGGTTTTTCATGGACCTTCCACATCATTTGGTGGACAGAGCTGGATCCACTAACGCCTCTGTTTCTCTGTACTGTCCTCTGAAAACTCTACCACTTAATCTTTTTTTATGCACATGTATTAAAGTTACTGTCTGCAGTCTTGGTTAATGGACCACCACATTTTTCTAAAACATTCCTTCTAATGTTTTTTTCATACCTAAGGAAATGTCTTTGCTTGTTTAAGTCTGTCCTCTCAAGAAATCCCTACAGTGCTTGGGCTTGCTCCGCTCTCCACACTTTTATGGGAGGTGCAGCTTCTGTTATCTTCCATCATTTCTGATACTGCCGTCCAAGGCAACATCGTCAGCCCCAGCACTGCAGAAACGATAACAGTGCGGAGCTGGAACCTGGGACACGGGCTTCTCTTAAAAATGCTTTTGGAATTTGATGGCCTATATCTTTTGCAGCGCAAACACATTCAGAAAGCTGTGGTATGAAGGCCCTATGCTTATTTTTTAATCATAAAATGAGATAGAGATACCAGTGCCCATACTGGCTTTTGCCTCTGTCAATGTTGACTTGAGAGCTACCTCATCTCCTTGGAGCAGAGTCAGCTCCACTCAGTAAACCTCAAGCCTAGGTGTGCAAATAGCACAGGGCTTAAGTTAATGACTGTGATCAGTTTTATTTGTAGATCTCCCTTCTAAGAGAATAAGCAGCCACATTTGCTTCATAAAGAGGGTGGAGAAGGAAGAGCACTGAGCAAGCCGAAAGAACTAAAAATAGCAGAGGCTGGCTCAGCGTTAGCTGCAATTCTTGTTAGTGATATATATGTCTTTAATTTAAAGTGCTGCTCCTCTGGTTCCCAGGGAATGAGACAAATGGAAGTGATGATAGGAAGGCAAAACCCACCCTGCTGAGTATAATCCTGCTCAGGATCACCAGGGGTGCTGACCTTAAACAAAAACCTTGCACAGGAGGCGAGTGGTGCCCGGGAGGGGTCCATGGAGAACCCTGCCAAGAGGAGGACCTGGAAACAGTGAGCATGAGCTATTCACGTGTCTCTGTAAATGTACACACGCATACTTGCATATATGTAGTTCTCTGCCATACCATGGACATTAAAAAACCCCAACCCTACAAAGGCAGCTCTGGCAGCCTGAGCATGGTGCAAGGTGAACATTGTGACCTGAACCCACGCACACTGCAGGGATGGGGGCTGTGCAGTGCTGCACAAGCAGAACGTCTTTGCGAGAACAAGGGCTTGCAAACTTGCA
This sequence comes from Buceros rhinoceros silvestris, assembly GCF_000710305.1. Classification (NCBI taxonomy): domain Eukaryota; kingdom Metazoa; phylum Chordata; class Aves; order Bucerotiformes; family Bucerotidae; genus Buceros; species Buceros rhinoceros. The sequence continues at coordinate 128,270 of NW_010430078.1, forward strand.
AACTGGAATGAATGTGGGCTGGGAATTAAAAAGGACTTTTATCCCGAGAGAGTGCCAATATGAGATTCCCTGGAATGGTTTCAGAAATTGCATGGCATTGAATTTGACCACAGGACAGTTGCTGAGGGCTCCACTGCTGCACTCTGCGCCTGTACCCAGAAAAACCTGGAAACGTTGCCACAAGCCCCAGTGTTCCCTCTGGAAAGACGTGGTCAAGGGTACAAGGTCTGACGGCCCCCTCGTGCGGTCCCCAGAACGTCCTGGGGACTGCTGCTCTGACAGGAGCTGGGTGGCCTCGCTGCAGGGGCCATGGGGGCTGGGCTGTGTCCGTGGGGCTCTCCACGAGTCAGTCGGACCAGGAAGATCTGGAACATGAGGCAAATCAAACTTGGAACCCCAGAATGCAAAAACACCTGCTTTTCAGAACCAAAAGATTTTTTTAATTTGGATCAAATGTCAATCAGCTTTCTTGTAACAAAATACAGATTTCTCACTAAAACTGGTGCTTAAAAAATTACTTAACTCAAAAAGCAAGTTTTGTATTCAAAGGTACTTCTGCTGGGTAACTCCTGGCTAAGCACACTCAGGAGCTGTTTGTCCACTAAAAAGTCAGTGGAAGACATTGGAGGCTTTGACCAGGGGCTACCAGAGGAGAGAAATCCTCAGAAGCTGGCTGCCCCTCAAGAAAAAGCATGGCAGGAGCTAGGAAGAAATCCTATCATTTTTGCAGTGTATTTTGAATACAAAGTAGTTCACTACCTTTTGTGGATGATGCTTGCAGCTACAGATAGATTTTCTTCCCACTCTATTTAATTTCTCCATCTCAACCCAAACCCCAGACTGTATTTTTACTGCTGGAAGTGGAGAATACCTCACACACAAAGTCAAGCACCAAATACGAGAACAAGAAACGTCCCCACAACACCCAGGCTAGAAACAAGCCAGGGGAGGGTTTCTGGGTTTCTTTTCTTTTAGCAGGCATTAGGTGTGAATTGCGAGTGGTGTTTAACTGCAGCGCTGTGCATGGGTTTAGGAAATGCTGTGCAGAACATTATCAATTCCACAGGAAACAGATGGGAATAGGCTGTGCAGAGCAGACAAATGGCCTGCAAGTGTGAAAAGAGCCCCATCAGAAATGGCACATTTGTAAGTTCTTCATGTTGTTTGATTTATTTACTCCACGGTTTACGTACTACAATGCTGGATATGGCTATAAGAGCTGGAGGTGGTTCCTGACAACACCGAAATCACTGACTGGTATCAGAATTAGTGCTGGAGCAGCAGCAGTTCAGGGATGCTGCACAGCTGATAGTAACCAGAATTATAGAGCTGCTCATTACATTTTTTCACCTTTTTAATGTCAGTATTACATTTCTGTGTCTGATCCAGACCTAGAACTCACCCATTCGTTAGCACTCCTTTCCCTTGCACCATGTAGTTGTGCAGCAGACCTTGTTACGTTGATGCACATGCATCAGAGAAAGATATAGTCCCCACCCATGAAAAGTCAGATAAACCAAACCCAAGTGGCACAGGGCAGCAGGAGGGGAGGACCAGAGAGCACTGACAGTGACCCCAGCACAACAACAGACAAATGGTCAAAATCCCTTGCAAAGACAGGAAGAATGAGGACAGAAAGGTATATACCAAGGTTGGTGCCGGGAGCAGTGCTGGAGCAGGAGGGGTGGAAGTGTCACTGCCTCTGAAATTTCCACTTGGGGTTGGTGGAAGTCAGCACCACTAGACAGTGGAAGAGGTGCTGGCACTGAAGATTCGACCCAAACAGCTGAACTATATTGCTGTTCTCAAAAACACATGATTTAAAAAAAAAAGTTATGCAGTGTGCCGAGATCCAGATACTGCACTTACCCGTCACTGCCAAGTGCCTCCAACACCTCCATGCAGCTTTGGGGAAGGAAGGGCAGCAGGGTGGGTTAGGCACCCCGCTGTCCTGGCACCCCTTACCCACCGCAGGGACACCTGCCATGGGGCGAACGCTAAGAGCAGAGCAGAAGGCTGAAGCCCCTCACGTCAAAGACACTTCAGCTGCGGGCCAGAGGCAGCAGTGGTGTTGCAGGGGAGATCTGCTGCTCCTCCTTATTCTGTCTCCCTGTTTTCTGAGGCCTTTTGGAGAGGGAGAAGACCAAGCGCAACCTTTACATACAGCAGATGTGTCCAGACCCTGCCACGAGCATTATGGGATGCATGGTCCCCAGGGCCACAGCCACCCCACAGCACAAATGCCTCCTTGGGCTTCATCATAGCTTCATGGCCTTTCCCTCCTGAGCTCCAAGTGCCAAGAGCTGTCACAGGAGCTGACAGCAGAGACAAAGCGACAGTCTGATATACTTGGTCTGGTCTTCGGTCACGCTTCTCGCGAAGGACCTGGGTCCTATTTGCCATCTCCAGGTCTGGCTGTAGTACCAAACAGTTGAGACAAGTATCCTTTGCCTTGCCCAAAATTTACAGCAGTTGTAACTCCAGGATTTAGTGAAAAAAGTTGTACCTTTATTCCAAGCCTCTTTCCAACGAAGGTGGAGAGGAAAAATTATACCGTAATTGCTCTTACATTTTAATTTTAGAAGTGTCTTCTCTGTTTCATCACAAACTCAGGCAGAATAGATCAGTTTAGTCCTTCCTCAGAATCCTGCACTCTGATTGTGCCATGGGCTCTGTCACTCCCAGCGATGCCGCTCCCAGTACCTGACCAAGGCATGCCACCGCCACGCATGGTCCCTGGTGACAGCCACAAGAAGTGGCCCAGTGCTGGTGAGCTCCACCTAGGGAGGATTGAGGAAAAACAGATAGCAATTGGAAATGGGTTTGGCTCACACTCAGCTATCGAGACACGCTGGAAGCTGCTGTTTTATTTCTCCTTGGCTTTTTTTATTAATGCAGAGTATTTATCCATCCCTGCAGCAGTAGCAAAAGTTCAAAAACCTATATATATTTTATTAGCAATATTTTAATGCTTTTTAATAAAACAAGAAAACAAGGTTTCAGCCTCAAACGTCCTTCATTAAGAATCTATGTAAACAGGCAGAAGGTTTCGGTATAACACGAAGAATTTTCCATTAGGATTGGAATAAACCAATGAGTCACTGTTAGCTGGAGTGCTGAAACACACCATTCTGCCGAACAGGAGCAGCAATGCCCTGGCAGCGAGGGAAGAGATTGGTCGCTTTCCCAGGTAATGAAAAGAAACGCACCCCTACGTGCCTCATCGCACCAATCCACTGGTCAGCACTGGAGCAAGTGCAGATGGGTGTAAATCATGGTGGGATCAAGCATGGCTTTGGTGGCACCCCAGACACAGAACAGCAGCTAAAGTCACCCCTTGCTTGGAGAGAGAAAAACTGCCCAGCTGAGAAACCACGGCGGAGCCATTGCTTTCCAGTAGCATCCTTGCCCCAGGCACTGGTCGTACTGGTGGCTTGAGAAGCACTGCCTTCAGCCAGCAGAGCGTGGAAAAGCCTTCGGGTTGCTCATACTTGCTCAGAAGCTCACGCCAGATTGCCAGGGCTGTAGGCACTGCGAGACCATAAAGAAAGCATATGGCCAGTTTTTTATCTGTTTCACAGTCCTGCTCTTGATATAGCTCAGCACATGGGCACAAGAGAAAAAAAACAACAACAAAAAAAAGAATTTTGCAAGAAAAAC
>NW_010430078.1:132025-136973 GCF_000710305.1 Buceros rhinoceros silvestris
CTTTCTTTGCAGGAATATGTGTGTGAGTGGAGAAAGTACATAAAAATATGTTCTTACAGCACTGTTACTGATGGTGCTAAGCATGATAGATCATTATCCGTTGTAAATGCTGACAGAAATAAGCTCCAAATAACTCTTCAGTGCAGTAACACAGACAGTAGAGCCAACAGAATCAACCATCTCCAGCCGTGCCCTTCCACAGCATGCGGAGACAAATCCCTGACCAATGGGCCTGATACCACCGGCCAGGCTGGGCTGCAGGGTTAGCTGGACTCCAGCCTAGCTTCACATTTGGCCAAGGAGAGACACTTGTTCCTTCTCAGCTGAGAAGGAAAACACCAGTAAAGCACAGAATCGCTGTCACTGAAGGACAAGTCTAGCAACAGGCTGCTGAGAGAAATGCTTCCTTTCAGCCTGGAGAAGAGAAGGCAAAGAGAAGGTGGAGACAGACGCTTTTTGAAGAACCGTGGTGACAGGACAAGAGGCAAGAGGCCCAAGCTGGAAGCTCCATTAGGCGTAAGGAAAGACTTTTTTTAAATGAGAATAGTCAAATGCTAACAAGACTTGAGAAAAACCAGAAAAGTTGTGGGAACTCTGTCCTTGGAGACATCTAAAACCTGACTGGACAAGGCCCTGAGCAACCTGCTGTGATGGTCCTGCCTTGAGCCACAGGTTGGAACAGAGACCTCCAGCAGACCCTTCCCGCCCTCGTTGTTCTGTGACTCTGTGATTTTGCTGTGGTCCCAGAACCAGAGAAGTTCTTGGGTTGGAAGATACTCCTGGAGATCTCTGATCCACAGCCCGGTATCTCCAAGCATGGAGATCTCACTACTTGGCTTCCAACATCAGACAATCAGAGAAGTCACCTAGAAAGTGGAAGTGACTTCAGTTGGGCCCAGCTGAGGCTCCTCCTGGGTCTTTCTGTTAGTTAAAAGAAGACCCTGCTCTCCTGAAACTAATGAAAATTTGTTCTTAGCTTCTAAGTTCACCTGAGTGACAGCCCCTGGCCCCTGTCTCTCTGTACTGGCGAGCCAGACACTGGACTCAGCACCCTGGCTGTGTCTCACCAATGCTGAGCAGAGGGGAAGGATCACCTCTCTCGACCATCCGGCATGTTGCTGAGGATGCAGCCCAAGAGGCTGGTGGCCATCTTTGCCATCACATAATTTAAAATGGTTTGGTCTCGTTATCCATACAGCATCCAACACGTGCTCCCAGCGCACCACTCTTCAGCATCGTGGTATTTCATACATAATCTCACTGTACTGTACTTTATGGACAGGACTTCTGTTTGGCATCCAGGTGGCTTCTGTGTGCAAGTTCCTGCCTGTAAATTCTGGAAATTAATGTTGTGTGCAGTAATACACTGTGCAATAGGCTTGTGACCTTTGCTATGAAAGTGCACGTTGATTACTTGGCTCTTCCAACTGTCCTGTGTTTACGCACCACATCCCACTAACCTTTGGGGACTAGACAAAGTGACTGTTCAAACAAAATACAGAATACTGAAAAGGTCATGAGTGAAGCATGGTCAAACACTACCCTCATCTGAATACATTAAATAAGTGGTCTTAGCTAGAAGAGTTCATTCTCATGTGAAACAGTGAGGAACTGCAGACACACTTGCTCAGCAAAGCCTGTGTGTGAGGAGTGAGGATGGGGAAACTCGCTTCTGCTTGTCTCGTCTCCAGGAATACAGTCCATCAAACTCCATAAGATCAGCATAAGGCAACATGCACCCAGGGACAGCTGGGAGAGGAATTAACGTAAGCGTGATAAAGCCCAGGTCCACGTGCAGCCGGCGATTACACTTCAGCGGAAAGCTCTTTGCAGTGAATCTTCCCCTGAGTAACCACTGTATGTACGGGGCATCTTTTAACTACCTGAACATGAGCTGAAGCGAGCGGAATTTAAGCTGTTCAGAAGTCCTCCATCAAACTGCAGGTGACAAGATGTGCTCACAAATTACATGCCCACACTGGGACGCTGCTCTTCAACCTACCAGAAAACACAGCCAACAGCCCGAGACCCCGCACGGCGTGGTTTACAGCTGCCGGAGCTTGTACAGCTGCGCCTTGGTGGTACAACATCACTCACACGTCCCCTTTCTCTATGCCTTGTATTTTACAAAGGAGCTCAAACAACTGAACAATTCCTCTTGTACCCTGCCCCTACAAATATTTAGTGTTCTAAATTGTTTTGGTGTGTTCTAGGGCTCCCTGGATTGGGATGTTGGGCACGTCTTAACATCACATCATGGAGCAATCAGCCTCTATCCTTGGAGACAGCCAAAAGCCACCTGGACATGCTCCTGGGCAACTGGATCGGGGGTGGCCCTGCTGGAGAAGGGAGGCTGGTCGGATGGCCTCCTGCAGTCCCTTCCCACCTCAGCATTCCGTGATTGCCTATTTTCATGTGTATGCAATGCCCATATATAGACAAAGACCGGCAGCTGCCGGTATCTCCTCAGGGTGGCAAATACGAAGGGAACTGCTCATGCAGCGCATCTAACACGTTCGTACATCAAACCATGCCAACTTGTGGAAGGAAAAAAGTATGAGAGCTCACTCTGTGAGAAAAAAACAAGTCTCCAGCATGCAATATTCTGAAAAATTTAATGACAATGCCTATTATTTACCAGAGGCAGAAAATCTCCTTAGAGAGGAAGGTGAGCTTATCAGCCTCATGGTACCGGCACTTGGCACAAGCAGCGGCTTTCAGGTTCAGAGCCCTGGTTTCTCTCCACAGGCTGCCACGGGAAACCGCAAGGTGCTTGAAAGCGTGTAATTAGTGCAATTAATCTGTGGGTCTGCAAATACTGTTTGAATAGAGCTAGTTGAGAAATGGGATTTTTTTCCCTATAGCCAAGTTATCTCCTACAGGAAAGATACGAATTATTTTTTTCCTTGACAAAAAAAGTCAACCCACATTATACAAGCAGAACTGGCAACAGCTCCTGCTTCCTCTTTCACCCCCCTAACTGAAGCTTTCTTCCAGTTTTAACAGTAATTAAAATTTAGAGGCTTGCTTTCTCACTTTTAAAAAACACAGTGCATAAACAACATCTACTTTCCCCCGTCCTTTTCAATTCAAAGTAACAGAAATGGGAAAACCTGAGCCTTCCCCCACTGAATTTTGCTTTTATTTTTCAACAAAATGAGAAAAAGTAATGAAAAACAAAACCTCATAAATCACAACTTTTCCATTAAAAATGTTTTGACAGATCTACTCATCACCTCTGAGTTCTGAAGAACTGGAGGTAAAGGTGGATATTCAGGCTACATTTTATTACTTCAGCCCCTATTGGCCTTTTTCCAATATATCTTGTTCTTTTTCGCCTCTCCTCCACAGCAGGACGGTTTAGCGTTGTACCGACAATGCGGTTTCCCTCAGTAACTGCCAGCCTGCCCACACCGTTTTTCCTCCTTGCGTTTGTTCCCAAGGCTTCACACCTTCCTGCTCCCCTGCCTGCGGAAATTGGAGGGGGTTTGCCTTGTTTCAGCTCTTTTCTGGCACTCTCGTTACATCCCTTCACACACTAGACTCCACCACTTGATAGAGGTGTGACTGTCCCTTGCCTGTGACGCCTTCCACCCTTCAGATCCTCACCTCGCCCTCCCATATCGGCCAGGGGTGAAGCTGCGGCTGCCCGCGCTCGTGGGGAAAGCCCTGAACGGAAAACCTCATCCCTGGCATTTCTCAAGAGCATGGGGAACTGAAGTCCTGATGTTTGGGAAGCAGAATTCTGTATAACTACGTTTTAAACGACAGCTGACAGAGAACTGTGGATAAATGACCCTCTCAAACATCTCCTTTTCATCTTGGCTTAGTTGCAGGGAGGTAACCTAGGGCAAAATCCGTTTAAAGCCCCTCTCAGCAGTGCAAAATGAGATTAGCTTGTTGCACACACGTCCAGTACACCAACACTTACACACTGATCACGGAACACATGAGAAGAAAGAGTATGTAGTAGAACAGGATAAAGGAGGAATTAGGCTGCTATATATTGATTCCTTCTTTAAAAGGGATTTTTAGATGTTTAAATTCTGGGGGTTTTTTACAGTTATTTTGACATCACTGCGCCAAATTGGACTGTAACACTTTTTGCCTAAGTTTTTCTGTGCTTTTATAACAGAGACTCAAAGCATTGTAATAAACATCCAGTGTAACCTTGCTTAGGTACCACAGTCAGATGAGTTCGTTGTTAAATTCCAAAGAAAACACAGGTAACAGCTAGAAGAAACACCCAGCTTTCCTTAATGTAAAAGCCAACAATCCTGCGCTCTGGTAGGACTGTTGCTTCTGAGAATTGCCTGGTCTGCTGATGTTCGATAATGCTGTTAAGATATGATGGAAGAGAAGCTTGGATGGAAGCTCCATTTCTGACAATTCTAATCAGCTTACTCTGTCTAGACTTGCTTGCAAATGAACTAGGTCTGTTAAAATGAGTTTCAGCAGATATATGGACAGAAACAAACCAGATCACAATGGCAAGGAGCAATCACTACCCCAAAGCAGAGGAAATTTAGTAGAAGGCAAGATAGGCACATTTTCTTCATACTTTATGCACTAAGGAAGCCACGTGAAACTCAGAGAATCAAATAACTCACGGGAACGAAAAACCAATGGATGTACCTCCCCAAAAGCCCATAGATCAGGCTGCATTAGCTGCAAAGGCACCAAGAAATACAGCATCGAGCAGACTGACCCCAGTAGTGCTAGTTCAGTATCCAGTGGAGTAAGGAAGCTTCCAGCAGCAGGTGACTGGTAAATGAATCAGTAACAACAACAAAAGTCGCTGATCAGGTGGCTAGTACAGCTAATGGGACAGAGAAGTGGTCACACCCCTTTGTAGAATAGAGGGAATGATGGACAAGAGAAATCTCAAAATTGTTAGTAATCACTAATTTCAGCTTTGCACCAATGGGGGTGCAAAGTACTAGAAGGC
>NW_010430078.1:137063-150585 GCF_000710305.1 Buceros rhinoceros silvestris
AAAGAGTCAATGTTATACAGATCTTCAGCAAGAGGAACAACCAGGAGGTAAAAACCAGAGAAACTAGTTTCACTTCACAGAAAACCTGCGAAGGAAGTCAGCATGATGAACTAGAAGCAGCTTGGTTTTAATGAATCACATCAAACCAGTCTACTCTTCTCTCCAGGAGCCAGTAACGATCTCATGATTTCTAATGAAGAGCCAGCTGATGCGGCTCCAAAAGCCTTACGCAGCCCAAACAGCTCACGCAGTGTTCTAGGGACACGGGCAGAGCACGGTCTCAAACAAACCTGGGCCGTTTTTAGAGGTATGCAGTATACTTGATTCTATAAAACAATAGTCCTGTATGGCAGGTGCAGCCCTCCTCGGGAATTACGCTTGCACAGATGTTGTTAGCATTTATTACCAAGAAGAAGGGATGCATCTGCACAGGTTGACCAACCCCAGTATTTCAATGGTCTGGGTGACGCCTCCTAAAGATCACCGCATCAGCGTGGGATGGATTGCAAATACACTGCAGAACAGGCCAAGTTAGAGCCAGCTTTGCCACGTGAGGTGGACTGGAAGCGTTGGAAGCCAACAGCTGATAAATGCTGCAAGTACAGTATGTAGGCAGGAGCAACCTACATTTATATAAGGCTCAGGAAAGGACATGGGGTTGAACTGAAACAGACTGAATCTACACTGTGCTGTGAAAAACGGTCTCTGAAGAGGAGCATTACCTGTGGGATGCACGAAGTAAAACCTCCTCTGCAGCCAGTGCTGGGGAGGTCTTAGCTGGCATGTTGTGGCCAGTTGCTGCACCTCAAGGAAGAGGTGGATCAAACACGGTCTAAGAGAGAACACAAAAGCTGTCTCAAAAAAAAAAAAAAAGTGGAAAATCTTACCTTCAAGGAGAGATTTGGAATGATGAGCATAAAGAAGTTTCAAGGGGACACGGTTAATGATGTTCAAGTGCATAAAAGGCTGGCAAGAAACATTAAATAATCAGTTTTCTATGTTCACCCCAGAGAGGACAAGCATGTGTGGCTGGCCAGGTGAGGCTTGTGGGTGCAATCAAAGCCCTGGCACAGAGGAGCAGTCCTGAACTCTGGGTGCAGGGACTTCTGTAACATTTGGCCAATGGCACGTAGCTGCGCTCCTGTTCCTTCCCTGACGAATTCCAGCTGCTGCAGCTTTGACTGCAACAGCTAAAGCAAAAATGGGTTTGCCACAGTGACCTCAAGGGTTTCTAAAACTCAGCTCACAGGGTGGGCTCACAACTGCCCTGTCGTAGCACCAGTTCTAGGATCCTGTTGATGCACAGAAGGTTCTTAAAATGCTTGCTCTTCTGGTGCGGGGTTAACCAGAACTCCAGTATCCATAGGAAAACTTAGTACGATGCTGTCCTGAAACTTCCGCACCATCCCTTTCAACAGCTACGCCCTCCGCTACGGCATTCACACAGCGGCTTTGGGGAGTCTGCAGCGCAGAGGAAGATCAAATCTGCCCAAGCCTTTGATTCATGGAGAGATAGCTAAGGTGAAGCCACAACAATGGTTACACTATTTGACATATTTATGCAGCAATTTACTGACACCCCGAAATCTGTAGTTTATTTAATGTTTGGAATTTAAAAAAAGCCTCTCTGAATACCTCATTAGCCTCCTCCGTTCTGCAGAGGGTGGGTTTGGATGTCTGTTGGTATGCATAAAGGAAAGCAGTGCAACAAAAAGCATGGGTAAATAATCTTGCACACCCAGGAAGCAGCAGATCTGTTTTGTGATGGTATCTACACCAGATAACACATGAAGAATAAGTCTGCACGTCTATTTGTGCACAGCCATAGAAGCAGGTAGAGGTACCTGCCTCGGTACTGGGAGGTGCTGGACTGACAGGACTTTGCCAACAGGAGATTAACTGTTCTGAGACTGTATTAAAGACTGGATTTAGAAGCAGAAAATTATTTTCTGCTTGACCTTCTCTGCCAACACCTTTGTATTCCTGGAGTAAAAGTATAAACGCTGCCTCCATGGTTGTGCTTAATTTAGATGGTGATACAGTCTGTGGTACCAAGATTTTTATCTTGAAATACTATGGATATATTAAGTAATTAGGTCGTGACATGACAAGAGGAGGTGAAAACACAAATCAAGATTATTTCTGTAAAATTTGTCTCTTTGTTAGCTTGCAGTTTTCGTGAAGTTGAGTATCAGTAAATCTTCGTGGGACGGCGACTTCAGATGGCACAACGTGGCCTGGCTGCAGGGTCGAAGGGGTTTGAATTGCCCAATGCCCTGAACCGTTGGAGAAGGATCACTCCAATCTACTGATGTGAGTTAGGTTATTCTCACATGGGCAAGTCCATTTGTTATATATAACTGAAGAGAACTGAGGTACCAGGTAGCATGTGGCCATATTTTCACATTTCATGGAACTAACTGGGATGATGCTGAAGAGGAGCAAAAGTCTGAGTCCAGTGGTTCATGCTGCACTTTAAAGGCACCTCTTGTGAAGGAATGGATTCTTACAGGGATTATCCCTGTATGGTTTTTTTAATTTGTTTTAATCAAAGCGAAGATTCCTTCAATGTCATTTCCTTTCATCCGTATCTAAATTTTTTAAAATTCAGCACCTCAGATGAGGTACCTGCATGAAGCAACTTCACTACAAGCTCGGGATTAATTGCATCTTTGTAAAGTAAGGAACTCGAATCTAAAGGTGTTTAAAACTAGATTCCTTCCCTATGGGTGGAGACACCACTCCTGAGAGGAACCTCTGTGCCCAGTCCTTTATGGGAGACACCAGCCCCTGCCCACATCTTAACAGAGAAGCAAAAGGGCAGCCAGACTGGCAGCTCTTGTAACACAGCTGGTGACTTCCACGACGACACGCTGGGGCCGGGGCACAGGGGCTCTCCAGCAAGGACAGGCAGGTGTGAACCTGTCAGGGCAGTTTTCAATGACTCTGGTTAAACATGCCCAGACTTAGCTGGGACTCCTCCCATCCCTCCGCTGTGTCAGGTTAATAACCTTGCTGAGTTTTCTAAAATCATGTCATAGTTATTATTGTCTTTCCGAAAACTTGTCCTTTTTTCACCATTCTTACTGGAGAAAACATGTTCCACAGTACTTCAGTAACCGCCTCATATAGTCCCCCTAAACCGGTAAAACCAGGTTTTGCTTAATAGTTTTTTTCTCCAACATTCTTTTTTCCTCTGTGCACATAATCACTTTGGGCTACTGTTTTCCAAAAGACAGGGTGGGAAACAAAGCTGTTTCCTGCACGCAAGGCACTCAGATTCACAGCTTTCCGCTCAGCTGAACTAAAAACCGTATTTTCCAACACTTAGAATGCCACATTCTGATAATTTTTAATTGGAGAGTGCCCTATGTAAAGAATATTTTCAGAAAAAGGTTAGGAATGCAATTAAATATATCCAAATAAAAATTCTGTGCCAGGCCCTGAGGTCCTTTAATTTATTAATGTAAGACTGCTCAACCGCTGTATGCGGTCGAACAGCGCTTTGTTGAAACAATTACTTTTTAATAATGGGCAACTTCTGGCCTTGCGTGAGCTTCCACCTCTCCGGGAATTGCACGTACGCTCCTCCCAGGGCTGAACCCACCTAAGCAGTGGGACACAAACAAAGTCCAAATGAACCTTCCTCAGCTTGAGGAAAGATCTCAAAAGAATTTAAAGTCTTCTCCATGTGGCAGAATCATTTTAGTGAAGGACTTTTTACTAATAAGATGAATTTGCCCTTTTTTAACTCTTCTTAAAAAAAAAAATACTTGGAAGAAATACCAAACCCCTTTGTTACACGCTGGTTCGTTTATTTACTTTCTTAAATTGAAGTGTGTAGCTGGAACAAATCAGGTGACGCAAAGCGTTACTTTTAGCAGAGTCCTGCCAAAATGCTCATGTTAAAAATAGGAAAGCTTTCCAGGTGGACACTACGGGGGTGGATACTTCTGGCTGTAGAGACAATAACACAGTCCATCAGGCAGCCTTTTCCTTTGCCAACCATTGTGGTAAACATTTTCTAATCAGTGAACCAGTCTATAAGAGTATCTCTGCTGTCAGAATAATGATCCTTGGTGGGTGATTCTGTAGAAAGTTTATTATCAAGTTCCTGCCTGCATTAGAGCTGATGACAGATATAGAGGTTTCTGTAAGTATCTCCCATGTCCTGGGATATATTCTCCTGTGCACAATTTCCATTTTCATTTTTCCTGATACCAAGTTGAGGAAGAAAACGCACGATATGATAGCTTGCATTAATTGGGTGAAGAGCCTATCAAAGCACTCTTTGATTTTTCAGGCACTGAAAATGGCTGAATGGGAGGTTATTACTTTTATTTTATTAAAGCAATGCACATTTAGATCGCTGCTTGTCATTCGAACTTTTGTATGGGAGTAGTAGAAAGTGCTAGAGCAAAACGTGCGAGTGCTGCATGGGCTCTGTTTACAAAGCCAGTATCCATGTCCATTACGAAAACCCATCCTGTGTCCTTACGGGCTACACGTCACCTCTGGAGAACGCACACTCCAGCACAAGTAACAAGTTACCTCAGGTAAGAGCCCAGTCTGTGGGAGTGTTTCCGCACACTGTCTGCAGAAATCACGCACGCCAGACACAATGCCACCCCCTGCGATGCCAACCTGCCTGACCTTCGGCCAGCAGCTTCGCCAGTCACCAGTCACAGGAGCACTGGGCAGTTGTGGACATCTCACTGTGGTTTTGTGATGCGATGGCACTTGCCTCGCCGGTCAGCGGTTTGTTTAAGCACATGCCTCTCAAGCCAACACAAAAGGGCAGGTCTGAAGTGCAGAGGTGCAGCATGATGGGCAAGGGCTGGGGTGCAAGTGTGAAGATGATGACCCCCACAGAGCCAAGCGCCGGCAGCTTCTCTGTCTTCTGCATCCGACAGCTTCTCCTTGCTGCTCGAGGCTCCTTTGGGACTGGAGCTGAGCCACTGGTGCAGGAGTTCCTGGGACATTTTCCCTTGTTTCAAGAGCCACTGGACTGTTGCCACGGTTGGCCCTTGGCTGAGACGGTGTGTTTGTTAATTCAGATCAACGCTGTGTATTCCACAGGAGTGGCAGGAGGACGTGGGCTTGTCTGTACATACGCTGCATCACAATGTTCATTTCAGCAACAGCAGCACTGAAATGACTTAAATTCTGTTCTGATAGTTAAAATGACTGTTGAAAATGCTGCATCCAAATGAGGCCACTGCTGCTATCATTGCCTCTGGCCATTACTGCTACAAAGAAACAGTGACATTTCATGCTCTTCAAGGCTCTGTTTTCAGGAGATGGCAGGTTGCTCTTCTACCTGAAAACTGAAAAAGGATCTGCCAGCCTTCCTACTGTCCTACATGCCCATGTAATCCAAGGGGCACACTCTCACTAACAGGATACCACGGAGCTCAGAGACTTGTGGTCCTGCTCCCTCCGGAGCACTGTGCTTGATTGTCTGACCCAGTAGGAATCATGAGCTGTGGAAGCAACTCTCCCTGCTCCCTCCAAACATATTCAGGTTGCTGAGCTTCACGGGGACATTCTGAATCAGTGCTCTGACCAGGATGGTTTCTTAGCTCTGACAGAGAAGGAAATTTCCAAGCACAGAAGCCAAGAACAGATGCAATGGATAGGCTTTGATGCGTTGACATCCACGTCAGACGTACTGCAGAAGATGATGGTGACACGTAACTTCATCACCCGCTTATTGCCATTTCACTAAGGACTCCTGACAACCGCACTGCGGGAGCTAGAGGCAGGGCTGGTTCAGCTGTAGGAAAGCTGAGCAGAAGATTGCTAGTCCCATGTGAGGCTGGAAAATGGAAAGGAGAAAATGCGGTTTGCATTTGAAAAACCAGATAGATTTCTAGCTGGCAGAGATGCTGACCAAGATACAAATTCTACCGCTTGAGGGGTTAAAACTGTTTGAAGCAGATCTCGAAAGGAAAGGCACACGAACCTTGGAAGAGAATCTGGAACTCACGTTACAATGGAGAGAGAAAGCAAAAAGAAAAGTAAAAAAGTGTCAGGACTTAAAGTAATTGAACAAAAGAAAAGAACACTAACGATTAAATCCATCTCTGTGCTAAATGTATGCTCTTCTCTTCTAATTTCTTTAGGCTAAGTATTTTACAAAGACCTTCAATATTTCTATAATCTTTACAGTGCCAACCTCTTCTTGGATAATTTACCTCAAGAGGCACGGACAAGGCGTTGTACTGATTTCCCTCTAACTTGCTATCAATAGCTCAAGTTTTTGCAATTATCTAATTATAGAGAAAATTAACCTGCTCACCTGAAAAGAACAGCAGACTTCAGATTTGACTCATTAACATCACCGTGTTTTCTGAAGGAAATTGTGCTGTGAAGATTAAATGAAATTCATAAGGGAAGAACCAGTCCCATTGAATAATTAACTCACTAAGTATCAAGCTCCTATCACTTGTATTCCCACCACAAGCTAAGCTTTCCTCAGCCTTACGCACCTTCTTTTCTGCGCTCAGCATCGCTGGCAGCAGATGTTGGAGAACAGGTACGGTGCTTGAGCGTGGTAATGCAGTAAAAGCACTTCAGCAGCACCTGGAACAATGCAGACGAGCAGTTGTTCAGCTGTGAGAACGCACTTTGATCATCCCTGGGGTGCTGTATCCAGAAGTCAGAGAAAAACAGGGCTGTGGCCAAACGCTGCTGCCAATGACCTTTCCTGCCAGAATGAACGCAAAGGTCTGCTTCAGCTCGAAACGAGCAGCTGCTCTGTGTGTCTGCAACCACTGCTTCCAGCAAAGACCTGGAGTCCTGGGGGCGTGTCTTAGCTCGTGTGAAAGCTTCAGATGAAAGTGTAGAACTGCTAAACCTCAGGAGCTGCGGCCTTCTACATGGCTGCTTTCCTGGTTGCTGGGTTTTCTTTGACGTATGGTAAATACGATTTTTAAACATCAGAAAAATCTAAAATGTTAAGAAAACAATGGAATAACAATAAGCCAGAGATAAATTTCTAATAGCTGCTGCATGCAGGGACACGTAACCGGGAGCATGGCTGTCCACAACGCAGGTGTCATCCTGTTTTCCTCCTTGTTATGCTCACACAATACAATATTGGGAGTTAAGAATTAATTTTTAAAAAGTAGTTGACACTCTGAACCTGACAGGGCTCTAAGAAAGATTAAAATAGAAATAGTCTGCTTGAGAATTGAAATGCAGTCTGGGGCACAATTAGTGAGCAAATACACCATTAACTGGAAGGATCAAGGGCAGAGCAGGGCTGTCGTAAGAGGACTGGCCGTAGTAATATCACAGTTAACTGAGTGACTATTCGCCCGCACTTGAGCAGAGAGCAGGACTAGTAATTAATTACTTGTATTTCCTTTTTCCTCTGGAGCTAAGCCATTCCCCAACTGCACTGGTCACCAGTTATAATCTACTATTTTTTGGATCTGGCCTGATGGAAATGGTGCCTCAGCAGTAAAATTTGTGAGTCTGTCATTGTTACCTGCTTCTCTGAAACGTGGTTTGGTGGTTAAAATGAGTGGAGAGAAATGGGGAGAATGCTCACCTCCGGGATGTCTCCAAGAGCTTGGTTCCAGAAGCTTGTTCAGCCACAGGAAGGAATGTTTTGCTTCCTTTCTGACAGGTTTGGAGAGCTGTGCTGTGTCTCATCATTGCTAAATACATCTCAACGCCTCATGGCTGCTGACATTCGTATGTCACGTGTGTCCCACCCCAACCACCTCTTCCCCCCACCTCAACCCAATGGAGAAACAGAAGGCTGCTTCCTTGTGGGTAGGACCAACACAGTGCAGTACTTTCCAGGTCCTTTCAAGCAATGTTTGGTTTATAAATAAGATGTCTCTGAACATAACAGCTTTCTTTCTTACTTGGAGAAATTCTGTGAAGGAAATTTTTTAGTAAGTGATGAACTTGACAATCTTGGGGAGGATTTTCAAGGCAGTTTTGAGGAGCTGCTCAAGCAAGAACAGGAAGATATATCCATTTTAACCTCCGAGCACAAACTGTTTCCTAAAAGGTCACATTGCTGCAAGTCATGACATTATGAGCCTGATCTCATGAAGCTGGTATAAACTGGCCTGCGGTCACATTGGTTCCCATCTTAAATCAAGACTGAATTTCCTTTGCAGACGTGGCTCTATGGAATTGCTGCTGAGTGAGGCTCCTGTGCCCTGTGTTATGTCCAAAGGGAGACACAAAGATCACCAGCATCTCTTCCAGTCAGAAAAAGAATAAGAATTTAAATGGATGGCAGGCAGCTACTTATTTCTTGCCTGGGCTGTTCTTCCTAACACTCCTATGGACACTGTCTCCCAGGTTCTACACCTATAACCTCCCCGTGTTGGGCCCTGCAGACACTTAACTCCCCTGACGAGCAGTGCTGGTGACTTCCACCGTTTCATTACACATTTGTTATGGGTTGAGGTAGCCCAAACCGGGACAACATTTTAAGAGAAGCACCTCCTTTCCATTTTTCTCACCGCTGCAATAGCAGAGACTGAATTCAAAACCCACCTCCTGCATTGTTCAGCTCAGAAAACAAGGGCAAATACCTCATTGATGGATGCACCCAGGAGGAGGTGTGAGAGAGACGCTAGCGTACACACCCCAGTCAAGAATACGTTGCCTTGGACAGAAGGAGAAACAGCAGACTTCTAGACATCTAAGAAAGTTTCTAGGAAAAAACCTTCCACATCAGTAAACTTCTGCTATGTCCTCAGATGAGATTTTTTGCTTGCTTTCTTGAGAGCGGGCACCTTGCCAGGTTTTGGGTGAGTTCTTCCAAGTACCACAGTACGGGTTGTGGTATCCACACAAGGGAAAGGACATTACTGCTGATGAACACAGAGAGGTGCTGTTGTCTACTCAGGGCAGCTCCTTTCCCAGCTTTCCTGATGAACTTGGCTTGGAGTATGTCAGTGGTTTGAGGTACCTGCTGAGTTTGAGGTCAGCTTGAAAATACGGACTGCATGATCTCTGGAGGTCCCTACTGGACCTTGCTGGTCTATTCCTGTGGTAGCAGATAAGAGTCACCAGCCTCCAGAGAACAGTAACCTGTTCACTACCAGTTTCAGTATTCCGTGGCCCGCTGAGGCGGTATTCATTAGCCACTTCCAGACTAAGGGACTCTGATCCCACCCGACTGCAGCACTGGCCCTATCTCATTGCCTCTCTCAGCTTGTTTATTAATTAAACAGGGCTGACATCATGTTGCTTGGTGTGTGGCTGCTTGGTTCGTCTTCTCTGCCTAATAAAGTGACCCTGGCAATGGAGTCTCCCTGGTATTCCCGGATTAAATATAGGTCGGTACGGGAGAGGCAAGCTCCCCCGGCCCAGTCTGCTCAGGTTGCTGGTCACCTGAAAGTTCCAGGAGACAGCTTTTTAGTGTGCTCCTTGAGGAGAAAGGATTGAAGAATATTTCACCATCCTGTTTAGCACAGAGATTTCTTCCTGCTCTTTTTCAGGTGCAGAAAATAAATATTTACAGTTCCTGATGGTCTGAACCATGACTAACAGTCCTATTTCAGTGCCGTAATTTGTCCACAGTGCTTCTAGGATTTTATCACTAATGTGATTCATGAAATTGTATTGACCTGAATATTTCCCTCTCATGGTCTGTAGCTCTGCTGGTCCTGCATCGTTTGTAAGGTCTTCATCTTCTTCTGCTAATTTCCCCAGTGACATGGTTGCTCACTCACAACTGCCTTTTCTTCCCCTTGCCCAGGTGATGTGCCGCACTCAAGGTCCCAGCTCTGCTCTCCCAGACTGTGGGGCTTCAGGCAGGTCACTCTGCCAGGTCTTGTCTGATAATAATCCCATATTTTGCAGATGTCTTATAAATCCATTAGAGGCTGTGAAATGCTCTGACTCTGAAGCAGCAAGGCCACAGCGAAAAGAACGGGGACAGTGAGGAAGCAGTGATTTGGTCTGCATCAGGTACAGATCCTGCCCCACTCTCCCCCTACACAGCGGCTGCGCATGAAGATGTGCATGTCAGTTGTGTCCTGAGAGGGGTATTCTTCTAGAACTAGAGGGAAAATTAAACTCTACAAGTAACTTAACTAGTGAGAAGCAGAGTGGGTAAGGAGGAAAGAGGGCATCATGAAAGACAGAGACGGAGAGGGTAAAATAGTAGGTACTAATCCATGAAAACTTCTTGTTTAACTACATGGTTTCTCCCTGCTGCAATTTCTACTCACAGATTGTTGATTTACCAGCCACATTTTGTATTTCCCCAGGCTGCATTTTGCCTGCTAACAGAAGATGTTCATATTTTGACACTGTACAAGCCATTTCAGATTTGCTTGAGATAATGATTCATTATTAAGCTTAGAAACCTTTTTTTCATAATTAAATCAGAAATGTTTTGTGCATGTTAGGATTTGTGATATTAGTTTGAGATACCAAATTGCTTCTATTTCCTTTCTTGCATGTGTATGCAGATCTGTTTGAGTGGTGTGGACATGGAAAAAACACGGCATGAAAATACTGGCACAGTGAAAGACTGGATTATTTCTGCTCTCACATGAATGTATTTATTTATCATGTGGTTACTCTTTGCACTGAGTTTCAACCCATAGTGATACTTGGGAAAGGGAGAGTTAAAAACCAGACAAAATTAACCAAATACAAAAAATCGCGCAGCTATTGGATGTGTAAGAACAGCAGGTCTCATGGCGTAAGGAGCTTTGGGTCAGTGTCGGTTTGGGTTACTTTCCGAAGCGGAAGCCCCACTGGAAATAGTTACGATTTCCTTACCTGCATGGCAAAGCGAAGTGACTGAGCTCAAGTGCTGTTTATGGGCCTGTTCACGACACCTCAACATATCTGAAATATGGAGTAATGTTCTCCCTTGATACTAAAAGCTCTCGCAAGATTATGCATGTCTTGGTACACCTTGTTCTGTGAAATTGAGAGTCATTCCTCTTATTCCAGGGACTAAGGATTAGGTAAGTAGTTGGTCTTGTTCTGACTGGTTCTGGTGGGAAAGTGTCATTTTGGGGCAGGTGTAGCACAGCCTCCCAACAGTACAGCTTTTATAACCCCAACCACCCCTTCAGTGTCCTAAGCCACAGGTATTCATGCACCCAACACTTAGCACGGCCATACGGTCACAGTCTCTCTAAAAACACTTCCGTTTCGTTTGTTTGATTTCTGGCTAATTCTTGGCCTCAAAGATACCTGTGTAAACTACTTTTATTGGTAAATGTTGCACTGGGCAACCCCCCAAACTGCTTACTCCAGCTGTCACCAGCTGCCACCCACTCACGGGGACACTTAGAGTGAGAAGGCTGAAAATTGTGCCTATGGTTAAGTGTTATCTTCAAGTGATACCACCAGCAGAAGTCCCTTTCTCAGCTGAGGACCAGATTTATTTCCCCCAGCTTCCATTACTTTTTCCTTCCTTCTTACACCAAAACTGATGCACGGGAATTTTTTACTCTGTTTTGCTGGTTTTGTTTGTATTTGTTGTGCTTTTACTCTTCTATTTTTATGTGATTTAAAGGTATCAAATCTGTTTTACAGCAATAAGTAATTTTCAATATTATCATACTAAACCTCCCCCAACCCTTCCAGATTAGGCATGAACTTTGACTGAGGGGTAACCTTCGATTTGGGCAAGGAGTGACAACAGAAGAGAGACTGTCTGGATTCTTCAGGACTCAGGTTCTTGCCCATATTCTGCGTGACTGAAAATAATAAAAAATCCCCAGTTAGTGTCAGGCTCCTTTTCACAGTTACACAAGAAAGAATTTCCAAAATATTCTTCCTAAGTCGTGTGTTTCAAATCTCTTTTCTAAGCCCCACCGAGTTTCTTGCACAAAATAATGCTGCTCTTCTCTCCTCACAGGCATTTTTCAGTTGATGGATCTTGAGCCTGAGCTGTTGGCCAGTATTAAGCTGATTTCCAAGATTAATGAAAATTATTAGCAGGATCTTGAGTAATTTTTGGCAGTAATCAGAAAATCCCAGCGGTCAGTGGTGGATCCATGCAGTACTCCTTTGCAGTGTGGCACAGTGGTAGAACTGAAGATATCGGAACCCTTTTATTCCACAGATTGAGCTGAAGAAGCTGGATTTTTGTAGTTGTCATTTCTGTTATCTTCTTAAACATGCCCTTTGGAAAACAACATGGATATTCTCCTTTTATTGGCAGTTTCCTTTTTACAACCTGATCATTATAAAAGGACTGTCGGGGGTGTTGGGTAATGGGAGATTCCTGGGGGTGTTTTCTGACTGATTAGACTGGCTTGGCAAGACTGCGTGGGTCTGAGGGGATGCAGTTGGGAGCTCTGCCATCACGGGATGAAAGTCAGGTGCTTTCAGGGACAGGGGGTTAATTTATCATCAATAAGATATGCCCTCCAGATACATAGGATATGCCCTCTAGACTGCATTTGTTTTTCTGCGCTTGTTTTCTAACATACCCCAAATCTCTCTGCTTTACAGCACTAAAATCATTGGGTACAACCATTTCTGAATGATTTCCCAGGTAGCTGTAGGCTTTCATCACTGTTAGTATCAGCTACTGAAGTGCACGAAACAAGCACTCTGCAGCAGTACTTTCACATCCTGCATGCATATGTATGAGGGAAAACTAGATTAGAACTTCTCAACCTCAGAAAGGGAAAAAATCAAACCCTGAGAAAACAGTAGCAGCCTGTGTAGTCAAAAATGGCACAGAAACAGTGAACGAGGGGTGGGCAGTCATTATTTCATAAAAAGTGAGGACTCCAGTCAACTTACCAGGTAACATGTTCAAAAAAACCAAATGAGAGCGTTTTTTCATCCCAGTGTTGGGCAAACATCTGTCAGGAATGACGTTATGTAGTTGTTCTTGCCTTGGGGCAAGTGATGGACCAGATGGCCTCTTGAAGTTCCCTTTCGCTCCTGTTTCCTGTGAGTCTGTAATTAGATGCAGAACTCACTGGCATAAGCTTTAGCAGTTGCCCAAGTTATGAACACGTTTAAAAAGATTACTGCATCAAATACAAATCCACAAAGAACTGCTAATGAGAGCAGCTTGAGTGCGATCTCTAACTCGGGTGGTCTCTGGTCAGCTGTTTGCTGGGGGGGCCAGTGTTCTGCATTTACCCCTTTGCTTTTCCCCCACCCCCACCCCCCCTCCAGCCACTGCAGGTGGGGTTTGCCATATGCTGCTTCTATAGGGGACGGCAGATACTGCCGTGTGCTCAGCACCCTGCGGGGCTCAGGAAACATCCCTCCATCTCTTGCAAAAGGCTCCTTCGGAAGGAAGCAGTGCCAGCGGTCAGGGTGTTTGCAGCCAAACCACGCGTGGCGGTGCGTCGACAGCAGTGGTGCAGCCTGGATTTCTGTGTCCGAGGGAGTTTCCAGACCAAGCCTGGGCTCTGGCAGTGGAGTCACTGGTGGGACACAGTCTCAGTCCAGCATGATGGAGCCGATACCCAGCTACCCTGCGAGTGCAAATGACTAGTGTCTGTAGGGCAACATCCCAAGGGTGAAGAACATCATAAATATAGTGAAGTAG
>NW_010430078.1:150702-152540 GCF_000710305.1 Buceros rhinoceros silvestris
AAATCTGCTGACGTGTTCACCACGCACCCGTGCAGCACAGCAGGCTGAGGCTGGGACAAGGATTCCACTCAGCCATACCAACCACCTGGCATTTTCACGCGTAGAGCAGCAGGTGCTCTTCGTAAGACCACATTTCAGAACTGAGATACCTCTTGCGTAGAGGTACCTCCTACGTAGGAGAACGTAGTCAAGTAATCCAATCTAGCAAAGGTAACGGCAATTAAGGCTGCTTCCCCTACCAGAACAGTCCTGGGCAGCCACAGGTCCCAGCAGGCTGCCCTGTCACATCCATGTAGGAGGCATTAAATCTCACAAAGCTGAGTCATCTCTCTGATTACCTGCTTGCTTTAGCGTGTTCAAAGCGCCACACTTGTATTCACCTGAAGGTACAGTTGTCAGAAGCTGTCAGAAGATTTTCTGAAGGATATGCCACTACAGATCAGGTTTAGCTGAGAAACTAGATGAAACGTTCTTTGTGACCTAAGGATTTGCCAAATTTGCGCTAAGAAAGCTAGATGACCACTTCAGGCTCTTGAACGTGGCAGGCAACTGGGGGTTAAGCCAGTACAACACTGGTACTGTCAGGCACTGGACAACAAAGATGAGATCCAGCTCAAGAACCGGTGTAGCTCAGAATGTGAGTCCCTCATTCCCCACTTTAACAATGACTTTGAACTTCACTGGGAGACCTGATAGTCCAGTGCAACAGCTGGGCCTCTTCAGAGACAGGGGTTGAGCCCCAATTCATCTGTCCCGAGGGTCCCTCCTCACACCCTGTCGATCTGTCAGTCAGGGCTGCTGCTTTCTCGGCGGCTCATAGGAACTGGTACCCACTCCCGTGCTGCAAAGCAGTTGCTGCCTCAGCCTGTTCCGAGGAGAACATAACCTACACCCCAGGAGTCTGAAGGAAATGTAATGCCAGTCCACAAGCAAAGATTTTTAATAAATCTAACAAATCTGAGGTGATGCTATGTAAAGCTGCCTGGTCTCTGGCACAGTGCTTGAGCAACATGCTGGGGTAAGGTGAGGAAATAATTCAGGTAGCAATAAGCCCATTAGCTTCTCCGTTCTTGGGGAAAATAGTAAGGCATGAGAGGGTAAAAAGAGACCGTGACGAAATGCAGCTTGGGCTTACTGAAGTTTCACAGTTCCAGATTAACACAGTGTTATCGAGGAAAGCCTTGATAACGTAGCGGTTTTTCCAGGCAAGGAAAATTCAGAGGATTAATCTGTCTGAGTTTTTATAAACATTTAATAAAGCACCACACAGGAAATAATCTATTAAGGCGGAATAATGTAAGCAGCTGTACATAGAATAAGAAACTCACTGGAAGGGAAACGGCCAGACGTGCGGAAAGGGGGATGGCCGGGTGGGCAGCAGGGTACTGCTGCTGGTCTGGGGGCCAGCTGGAAACTCCGCACTCCTTCCTACGTCTCTGGAGGGACAGTGCACAAAATCAGGTGACATCGAATGGAGGAGAGCACAGACGGGGGTATGGATAGGAGCTAAAGTTGCTGCCAGCAGGTTGCAGCCACAGGACACGTGTACCTCTGCTGGCAGTGCACAGCACTGGGGAGCTGGTGACCCTCTTTGCTTTCCTCCTCTGCTCCCCAGACCCACAGCTGGCTGATGCCTCAGCCTTGCCCGTATTTCTGTACCTCTCTGCAAGGTGTGTGCCCAGCAGGCACTTCAGGAGCCGGCCTCGCTCCTGGGGGTACAGCAGCGCACAGCCCACCGGCTCGGAGCCGTTTGTGCCAAGACAGCAACAACATCCCACAGATGGAGGGTCAGGGTTCGTCCATTGCTAAACCTGCTGGTTTCCCCCCCTCAGGAATGC
>NW_010430078.1:152649-153722 GCF_000710305.1 Buceros rhinoceros silvestris
AGGGCCAAAAACCAAAATCTGCAAGAGACATGGATTCAAAAACTGCGGAACCTGAGGCAAAGCTGGCTGAAGCTCTGCAGAGGAACGAAAGCTGTGCTGCCCGCCCAGGCCTGGCTCATCCATCCCTGCTTTACACTTCAGTGCTGCATGGAGACGTCCACAGTTAAAGCTGCTTTCCCTCTTCATCCCTTGTTTTAGAATCGCTGAAACAAGCAGGAAAGGGACCTTAAGAGACTTAATCCGATGCATTTACCTGCTATTTCGCTGAGACAAGCTGTGTTACTCCGATTTTAAATTAACTTCTCTCCTTCCTTTGTAGAGCAAAATGAAAGACAGCTTTGTTGATCTGGAGTGTAATGTTGACTCATTACCTGTGATGCTTATAATGGGTATCCACGTGTTCCGATGATGTTGATTTTGTGCCTTGCACACAACTGCAGGCAGGCTGCGTTCCCGAGTGCCGTAGGCTGAAATATGGGATTTCTTTTTGACAGACTGTTCCAACGTACAGAAACGTATTTTGATCCTTATTCTGAAACGTATTGTGCTTAATCCTCAACTACACAGATACAAAAAGCTTTGATTTCCTGTGGGATCAACTTTATAGTGCTTTGACATTTGACACGTGTCGAAACAATATAATAAAATATAATAGTAAATAGCATCAAATTAATATGACAAGTCTCTGAGAAATTATATACTTCTTTATTGCAATGGAACAAAGGACTCTTGAAAAATTAACAAAATCAGCACATTACTGGAAACTATTTTATTTTGGTGAAACAGCCTTTTTCAATGGAAACGTTTCAGTTAGCCTGTAACTGAATAAAGCCTCGATGCCTGCAGAAATTAGTGCGGCCTTTGATATAAACCTAATTAATTTGGACCTCCCTCATGGGTTCAATTTGATTTTTCACGCACATCTATATATATTGATCTGTAACCTATGAAAGGCAATTCATCAAATCTCTCGCTCCCTACATTGCAATTACTTACAGACAGAAACAGCAGCACATAATTTCGCACGTTGAATATATTAGTCTAGTTTGTTCAAATTAAAACAAGTCAGCAGG
>NW_010430078.1:153806-164540 GCF_000710305.1 Buceros rhinoceros silvestris
GAAGAGTGAAAAGAAACTGGAGTTTGTTTAACTTCAGACATGTCACAGTAAGAAAGGGAAAACCTTTGGCAAAATTTTATCTGGCTGCTGGGAACATTTTAAAAAGGACTAGTAGAAATGTCTACCTTTACAAATTGGCAAGTGTTTGTCTTTTACACGCAAACCTCCACTTTTCTTCTCCTATGATTATGCAGAAAGTTTTCAGTGATATGCAGTGATTTGCTGAACAGGATGAAGTGCTTACCCCGTACCTAGGGTGAAGCGTTGCCTTCCCTGATGTCCACTGTGAAATAACAGCTGGCCAGTGGTTTTGCAAGATTATAGTTACATCCAAAAAGACATTGAGACATGTCAAAAAAGATGGATTTATTCACACCTAGGGCCAAGCACTTTGCCTCAGCCCTAACGTGATGTGAGGTGAGGAGGAAACTGCCCAGATGGCACTGGCTGCTCTCCCGGGGCAGCTCTTCACCGGGGACCTTGTGCTTAGCCAAGAGAGACAAGCTGTGTGTTGGTCAGGTTCAACCCGTGGCCTGTGCATCTTGGAGCACTTGCCAGTTCTCCTTATCACCGCGTTATCGGTGCCTACAGAACGCCAGCAGTCACACCTCTGTATGATCTCAAGCTAACAAGTTCATTATAGATTACAGTGCAGTTTAATTAGCAGAGAGTTTTCTGAACCTGGTCTGTGAAGCGTTTTTCCTCCCTACTCTCCTCTAAGAATGACCCAAACAGGCAGAAAATGTTTACTGACACAGTAAAACACCATGTCTAGGAGCGGCTGGAAGAAGGTGCTGAGGGTGTTGACTTTGGCCTGCAGGAATGAGCTGCTTTGATTGGTTTGGGTACACTCAGTTTGTGTTGCCCTTAAGCATATGAAGTCAAGTGTTGAGAAAATAGTCAATAATGGAGAATAAGTTAAGGTTTTCATTAGGTCAAGGAAAAAGGTGTTTAAAGTGGACAGGACCTGGTGTTAGTGTGGTGGTGTTAAAGCTTGGAGACAGGCAAGTTCTGCCATCAAACCAGACACTGAGCATGCAGACCTCTGGGATGCAGGGACCCCTGTGAGAAAGATGGAGAAGAGGAACAATCAACCCATCAAGCTGCCCCCCTGCATCCTCACTGCTGTGGAGAAGAGCTATTCACCATCCCTGTGTGCAGCACCCATACTGTCACCTGGGCTTTGTGGACAAGTTCTCTTGACCCTGAGAGCCTGAACCATGTTAAGGGTCTGTGCTGCTCCTTTTTCCATTACCACGACCAAAAATAATACCTTCTGACTATTTAGTTACCATTTCTTAGCGACTCTTTTTCCACATAGGCATAGCTACGAACACCTTTAACTAAGGCATATAAGCAGCTGCAGAATCCCCAGGCGGGGCCCCGTGAGGTACTTCAGTATTTCCTAGGCAGAGCGGGGTGATCTGCTGGAAGAAAAGCAGCTCAGCTCAGCAGTCTCCTTTGCTGTGCATGGAAGTTCAGCATCACAGCAAACGGCACAGCCTTGCCTGCAGAGCCCTGTCCATGCCCGTCCTGTGCGCGGGGTGGGCAGGCATTTTCCCGTTCATGCAGCATTTGCAACTTGCTGCAGCAATTCCACAAAACCGGTAAGCTTTAAAAAGTGAATGGAAGGCCACATATTCTTCTGACTGTTGTTGAAAGTTAAGTAATTGTTGCATTGCTCTGGGAGCCTGGAGATTTATTACAAGGTGGAGATAAGATGTGAGGAAAAAACACTCAAAACATTACATTTTACATTGGAAATTCCATGGTTCTGAAAGTTTGAGAGAAATTAGCCACAGCTGGTCTGTTGCCTGATCTGCAATGACAGATAGACGTGAGGGCCACTCCTTTCAAAACTGGGATCTTCAGTATAATCATATTTTAATATTTACATATTTAAATATTTTCATAATTTAACACCTTCACCAAAAGCCTAGACAACAAGACTGCATGCGCCTGCAGCAAGTCCACACGTGACACCAAAGTGAAGCAGGAGGACAGGGTCCAGGACAGGATGCGGAAAAGGGCTAGCAGGACCCCGAATGCCAAGCCTCGTGTCTGAGCTGCGGTAACCCTGCACTACAGGACAGGCTGGGCTGCCTGCAGAGGAAGCCTCTGCAGAACTGGGACTGATGGTCCTGGTGGGCAGCAGGTCAAATGAAGTGAGCAGTGAAGACCAGCTGCCTCTTGGGATGCATCAGCCAGAGTGCAGCCAGCAGGGACCTCTGTTCAACACCTCTTATGGTGGCATCTGGAGAACTGTGTCCAGCTTTGGGCCCTCAAAGGACCAAAGAGCTGTTGGCAAACTGGAGAGAGCCCAGGGGAGGCCACAGTGATGGTCAGGGGCTGGAGCACAGGCAACTAGATGAGTAGCGAGCATGAGAAATCTGGGCTTGTAGAGCCTGGGGAAGAGCAGGCAAAGATGGGACTTCACTGCCCTTTTCCACTGATGGGGGGCTTGTAAGAGAAAGCACAGCCAGGTTCTCCTCAGAGGAGCAGAAGCACAGCAAAAGGATGACAAGCAACAAGTAAAAATTGCTGCAAGAAAACCCCCGACAGAACACGAGGGAAAACACACTGAACAGCTGCTCAGAGAGGCTCTGGGATCTCTGTTCTTGGAGATTCTTCAAACCGGACTTGAGAAACCTCTGCCTTCATCGAGCTGTGGATTTGGCTTGGCTTGCAGCAGGGGATGCGGCAGCTCACTGCGGAGGCCACTTCCAACCTACATTTTCCTACGATCAGCCACACTCCGAGAAGGTCAGCAGCAGTGCAGTTAACAGAGCCCTCCCAACATCTTGCTGATGAAGACCAACACAAGGCCACACATTTGTCTACATTTTAGCATACGTACAGGTGCCCCAGAAGACAGTGATCTCATTAGAGTCAGGATGGCCTCAGACACTGTTTCATATGGGTCCTTTATCTTTCTGGCATTCTCTCCTAACTCCCAATCTAAAAAATTGATTAAAGTAACAAAAGAAACCAAAGTTTGGGTATGAATGCTTGGATATGAGTAATAGCACTGAGGATAAAAGACTCCATTTAAAAATTATTCCTTTTATATAGCATAATATAGTAGAGATGGTGATATTAATAGATCAGCCCCTAACTTTAACTAAGATTAACCTAGGGAAAAATTATTTAAAAGAAAAATGAGAAAAATGAGAAAAATCCCTCGATTAGTACCACCAGCCTACAACTATTGGCTTAAACTATACAGCAAAATAAAGACATCCAGAAGAACCTGAAGCTATTTTTTGATTGTACCCCTGAAGGATAAATCCTCAATTTTTTAAAACTCCACATTGCTGAATGTCACACAGAGATACGAGCAACGTCGCTACAGCAGGCAGACTCTTACCTTGTCAAGAGAACAGCCTCTTGGTTACTGAGGGACAAAGACCTTGCCCAAATTCCTTACAACTCCAATATAAGCCAGCCTGTGCAGTTCTGAAGGCGAGTTTCCCGTGCTTTTCACTAACCTTCGGAAGGAGAGAAGACGAGAAATGGGATGTCAATTAACAACAATATCCCCTGCCAAATCTGCTTCCTAAAATAGGAGCTCTGGTACCCTGTCAGATGCCCCAGGCACCAGCCAGCAGCAGCAGCTACAGGAAGATTCCTGCAAGGAATGAAAGTGGGCCAGCGAAATGAAACGGCATTTCATCTTGCAGAGGGCCAGCTCTCAAGGTGAGGAGCTCTTGCCTAAAGCAAAGGCTGTTTACATTCAGGGTGGCGTTCGGCCAAACAGAAGACAAGAACTGTTTGAGGAATTGAGTCTGAAATAGCGGGATATGGCAAGACACGCAGCACACCCCTCGCTCTGCCAAGGCATACCGAGTGGCATCTTTCTTCAGCTTTCTGATCCCCTCTTTTTCTGTGCTTCTGCTTCTTTTTAAAGAATCCACCACTGGCAGCTGTTGCACACAAGGCATTGAGAGCCTTCCACATGTATTCCTGTGATGACCTTGCTTACTTTCTCACAAAATCTGTGGGGAAGCAGCACTTTGCTAAGCCTGGCCACATCTATGAACCTTCTTGCAGTGGCTGTAGATCCAGCTGCTGTGAGTGGGTGCTGCGAGCACCCACGCTGTTGCCCCATCCCCTCTCCCTCCATATGGCCATGCCATGGTGCAGCCTGTGGAGCACTGGCCATGCTCTGGCTCCATTCCAGAGGTGGTGTGGGCTTGGAGGCTGACAGGGAATGTCACAGAGCCTTCCACAGGCGTCAGAGGCTGCCCGAGCCAAGACACTGCCTGAGCAGGGTCCTGGGAAAGCACCGCCATGTGCTTCCCCTGGTCCCATGCTCCTCCTTGGGCTTCCGCCATTGCCGATTCCGCAGAGACCCCCAGCCACAGCCCCTGAGCCCTTCAGGGTCCACACGGCAGGACATACTGCAGGACATGACGCCCAGCAGAAAGACATGACACAGGCACCTCCTCCTGAGAGAGGACAATGTCTGTTTTAACTCCCTCCCCCTGACAGCCAGCACACCTTGCTGGCATGGGGAGGGCAAGGTGTGAGAGCGTACTGCCCGAGAGGTCTGCACTTACTGGCCTGGTTCACCCGTGTTTGAAAGGGAAACCACGGTAACTCTCCCACGGCTACCAGAGATGGTGAATGCAAACCACACTAAAACCAGCTTTATTTATGCAGCGACAGCTCGAGTAAAGGTGAGCGTTCTGTTTGAAAGTACATGAGGAATAAAGCAGGGAATTACTTCTAAGTTGTTCTTGAAATATGGCATCTCTGGACATCTTGAAAAAGAAAATAGAAGTGAAGGGAGAGAAAGAGAAAATAGAACAAATGCCTTGTTCCTAGCCAACATCATTCATCCAGAAAGTCAGCAGAGCAGAGTTAGGGATTTCTAGCTCCTGTGAAGTACCTCCAGTAATGGTCTCCAATAAACTCCAGTTCTGGTCTTTAGAGTCAACTAGTTCATACTCATTTCATTCAAGGAGTCAGGGTAATTCTCCATTTATCACAAAGTTCATGCCTGTGCTGTCAGGGATAGAAATAGCTGACTATTGAACAGCAGGAGGGTCCTGCAAGGGTAGTCGTAACTTCTTCTCATAAGAACATCCTAGATCTCGATTTTGGAATATAATTCACTAGTAAGGAAAATAAGAACAACCGACAAAAAACAAAAAACAGGAGCCTGTAGAATTCTTTGCTTATCAAAGCACCCCTCCTCAAGGTGAACAATACAGAAGCCATAGCCCCTGTATATAAGTTATTAGATTTACTTATTTCTACTAAGGCAAACAGAAAAAAACCCAGGAGCCTGCATCTGGGTGAGGGAACAGCAAATGAGAGACTTAGAAATGCAAATGGACAGATTCACAGCTGGTTGAACCTCTATTGTCAGAACCGCTACAGCTCCAGAGAGCGGCTGTTGAGTTCCCCCAAAGGAAACTGCACACAAAGGCTTTGTGTGGGTTTTTCCATCTAAAGTCTCTTTGAAAAAGGCAGCTTTTAATTCCCTCTCCAGTTTGCTGCTGGAGCATCCAAGAGACACCGGGAGAGAACGGGGCATTGAGCAGGCACCAGTGACAACCCTAGATCCCAGACCGGTTTGGTTGGGAAGGGACCTTTAAAGCTCGTCTGCTCCAACCCCCCTGCAGGGAGCAGGGACACCTTTAGCCAGAGCAGGTTAAATGTACATCTGAGATATGCACGTATCTATACACCTTGTATATAGCTATACGCACACGCACGTGTCTGCTGCGGGCATAGTTAAAACTGAAAGGTCTGTGTGGATTCGTTGTGTTCCGGTGTCTATATAGGTACATTTACAGCGTGTTGATGAGACGGGTCAGAAGGCTGGTAAAAGGAGGCCACTTTCAAACCTTAAACCCAGGCTTTACCAGACAGACCTTTGTTACCCACAAACGTTAGCCATGGTTTGTCTTTCACCGTTACCAACACTAAGTCATCAGTGCTGAATAATCTTTTCCTGAGCTGTGTGTATGGTGCCAGGCAGCCTGTGCTAGGACATGAGCACTGGTGGCTGTGGTCCTTCATGGTCCTGTCCCCAAAACTGTTGGTCAGGTTTGAGAACAGAACTGGAACCAAAACGGGGAACTGCTTCCCTCCCATTTTTGTTTGCTCACCTTTCTGGTTTCATGCTCTCCTCTGCCTCCTCAAAGACAAAGCAGGAATTTCATCTGCTCGCAACAGTTTATCAGTTTTTTAGGACCAGGACTTGTTCTGGCTTTGTAGAACACCTTTCCTCTCTGCTCTGCCCCATTATATGGGTACCACCAGTATCTTTCCTCCCTGCTCTGCCCTGTTACACTGGTACACCAGTATCTTTCCCCCTGCTCTCTGTTCCTTGTCCTTACCTTGCAGGTTTGATCACTTGCACACATCCATTTTCCTGTATCCCTTTTGTGCCGGTATTTCACAAATCTGTTTGCATTTACACATGTTTAATGTATCTACGAGCAGCTCTGGCACAAAACACCTGTGCCTATGGTTGATTTTTTTAGTGTCTGTATGTCTGTATTTAAGGCAAGCAAATACCCTGCTTACAATATTTCTACTTTATGGGTGCAACAGGCCTCTGCTTCAGCTACCCCCGCCTTTGTGCTCTTAGTTTTACTGTGCAGTCTAAAAGCTTGTATCAGAAAATGCATTTCTGAAATAGAAAAATTATATTATGTATGCAGTACCAAATCCAGCTGAGTGCTGAATGCCATCAACCCTCATTTCATCAGGAGCTGAGGGCACTTAACACCTCGCAGGGCTGAGATTAGAAACCTGGCAAGAAATAACCGATTGTAATTCAACTTGTTCCACTCTGTTAGTAATTTCCTGGCCTGAGACCATCTGCTGTTCGGAAGTAGCTTTTCTAACAGAGTAGGACAAGTCAAGAAAATACATCAGAACTGTTACAAAACTTTCTCAGCGTACCAACGCCCTCCTCCTTTACCAGTTTTTAATTATTTATAATACTGTCATAGAGGCTGAGAGTTTTGGGTTTTTGCACTGACTGAACTACACATTTCCATAAGCCATAAACAGAACATATTGCTGAACAGGGGGAAAAGCTCTGTATTTTTCTCAGACAGGAGCCTTCAGGGCCTTACCAATTTAAACAGCTATTCACAAACCTAAGTGCCCCATTATGTTCCCTCCTCGGGAAGTCCAGGACCAATGATAAGGCACCTGGGCACCTGGGAACAACTGTTGTGGTCAAAGAGGCTGGATCAGAGAAAGACACCCAAAGGCATAGACCTATAAGTAGATTGTCTTAAAAAGAAAGTAAATGCTTGGAAGAAGACTCAGTCAGACCTGAGAGATCAGAAACCCCAAAGGAAGTACCTGAACAAAACAGGTTTTCAGATTGGAGCCAGTCCACCGGGTACCAGCAAATCCCTTTCACCAGAATATCTCCTGCCTTAGGAACAGAAATCCCATCCTGCTCCTTGTGGAGATTTTCCCTGTGGTAGCAGAGGTGCTTTGTGTTCATCCAGGGCTTCTATTGTCCTTCTGCCCACATGTAAGCCAGCTCAGCTCAGATTATCCCAATTGTCCGTTCTCCTCTTCAAACCGATGTCCCCGAAGTGAGCTTGGTGCAGCTGGCAGGTCAGAGCTGATCCCTCTGAAGGCAGACCCTCCTTACAATAATAAAACTTCTTTTTTTCTTCTGCTACTTTTCTCCCAGCTTCCTGATCTGCTAACATTGCCTGCAGCCAGGAGACAGCATTCCTTTTCCTATGGCCTGCAGGGAGGAGGTTTGGGAATATGAAAGTATAAGGCTGCTAAAGCTGGACGATCCAAGGTCAGCGGGCAACGGATCGCTCTCACATAAGCTGTCTGTTTGGAGCTAACCTGGGCTGTCATTCTGCGGTGAGCATCGCCATGCTGGACAGACAGGGCTGAGCCGTTGCTCTGTAACTGAACTGTCTTCAACTGCAGCTGCCGATGCCTGCCTCACGAGAAATGAAGGACGAGGGTGAAATTGAGTTGGGAAAGTAGAAAATATCCACAGGTTTGAATATTAGTTAACTTTGCTAAAAATGCTTTTGCCTGCCTTTGAGTTGCTCAAAGCTCCAGGTAAAAAGAGGAAACAAAGTGTTACGTCCCGTCCTTGCTCACCAGCGCCCTTTATCACTTGAAGAATGCAAGGCTTAGGCAGAGGGTCTTATCACTTGACGCCTCATCGATACAAAGAGGAGAAGACTATTGTCTCTACAGCCACGAGGGAGGATGTGGCCTGAAGGGATCCGGGCCATAAAGATACAAGAGATAATGACTAGCCCTCCCCGAACTGCACCTGCTTAATAGACTGTTGAATATTACTTTCTCCTCCCAGGGGAGGCATAAGTCCGAGTTAATGAGACATGCGATGCATGACGTTGTGTGACCTGTAACATGAAAGAGGACTGCGCATGTGCAAAGGGGAGGAGACCTAATTTACATCAGGAGCGGGAGATTCTAATCCATATGTACCAGGCGGTTGAGCAATCCTTTGAATATGTATGTTTTACTGCTTTAAATAAGAAGCCAAAGCTACGGTGTGGGGTGCAAGCCTCCTTAAGGGTACCCGACCCTCGCTGCACCCAACTCTATAGAGCTGAAATCACAATAAACAATACCTGCTTCACAATCTATCTGGATTGCGGAGTTTTTCCACGCATCAAGGGTAAGAGAAGGATTATTCAGAGGAGAGAAAGAAACTGCATCACTGGAGAAGGCTGTTTGAAGCATGGAACCGCCTGACCTGATTTCAGGTGATCATGCCTGGAAAGGCTCTTGGAGTGTGCGAACGCACTTTGCCCTTGTTGTCCTCTCCATGGTCACAGAAACCCACAGAGGCAAAAAAGCAGCGAGTCCCTGTGACCCGTTCCCAGGAGTGTGCAAACTTTATCTCCAGTCCCAGGTTTCCATGGTGACAGAAAAGTGTGAATGACTCCTGAGTTCTCAGGCAGAGGAAGGTGTGTAATAACTCAGAGACAAACACTGGCAGAGGGAAGTAACCACGTCATCAGCGGAGTGACCAGAAGAGAGCAGAAACCCCACTCCTGTGGAAAGGAGTCACAGGGCGTGTGCTGCACGACTGCTGCCGGGGGGGTTGGGGCGGTGGAGGGAACAAGCCTGCCTTTTGACAGCCAACAGCCAGAAATAAATGAAAAGGGGGATTAATATCAGGAGGAAAAGAAAAGCTCGAGCATCTCTTATATCCTGGCTCATATAAGAAATCCTTTCACAGCTGAAATCAGAGAGGCCAACTAACCATTTGTCTGAACGCTTTCTGTCAACTGCAGGGTCATTAGAGGACATACATAATCCATCTGGAATTGCTTCTTTCCGACCGGTTCTATCCCTTCCTGTTGTGAGAATAGAGCTCAAATATCTGCCTGTTGTTAGGTGATTGCCAAACCTCGGTCATTTTTCCTCACCTGATGCCTCTGCCTTCAGGCAAACACCGAACTAGCAGTACAAGTAAAAACTGCGCTCCAGCAGAACGAGCACGGGGAGTAATATCTTCTCAGAGTCCTCTTCCAGAAGCCAGTGGGTGTAGAAATGGACACTGCTCTTGGTTATAACAAGCCAGGGACAGCATTTCTCATCTCCACCCCCTCCTCTGCAGGGGATTTTCGGTGCTGACTGGGAGCCTTTTGCTGGTGAGCGTGCGGGGCACTGGTATCCAGAAAGAGGGACAGAGGGCTTTCAGATACATCAAAGTGAATAAAAAAAGGAGGGGGGAAATTTATGTTAAATTAAACAAAAGTTTTCTAGAAAGTACTGATGAAAGAAAGATTCTGAAATTTCGATTCCACTTCATTTTCTCATTTTCATTCAGATTGGTGCTGTTCAACCATTAAAACCCCCTCTGTTGGTAAACATGTGTTAATTTTAATGTGGAAAGTGTCACTCCTACATAAAAAGTGATTTACTAAAGATTGAGATGAAGCACTTCAAAATGTCAAAGCCTGAAATGTTTCATTCCAATAATGTTAAAAATACAATGTTTTGGAATTATCTGCATCTTTTTTTTTATTGTTTTTTTTTCTTTGCTAATCTCTTTTCAACCTGCTTTAGCAAATTTTCCGTTCCTGTGAAACTTCATAGTTCAATCAATTATATAATGAAAAGAAAAAGAAATGCCATTCCACATGCAGCAGAGAGGTCTGCATTCACGAAGCTCACTGCAGAACCAGGACAATGGCATCAATAAATTTTACACCGGTCCATACACTGAGGCCAGTGCTTGCTTCAGGCCACGCTACTGGATTCTGCTGGTAAAAAGTGCGTTCCTCTTAGGATTCCTCCTTTCCCACCCCATTTTCCTTTTCTCTCCTTGCTCCTTAGAGAACTAATTCAAATGCTGATTCATTGTGACAGAAATGTCTCTTGTGGACTTCCAGGCCAACTTGTACTTCCCCAGTGCAGACAGAGCAGCACAGACAACACCGAGCCTCCAAAGCGACCCTCCTGGGGGCCTCTGAGACCTTCCAGGAAACCTGGAAGCCTTTGGGAAAGGTGCTTACCTACAGGTTTTTTTCTTTTCTCTGCACTTGCAGATCCTCTGATGCAGGTGAGAAGAGCGGGACAAGTTGTTCGTTCCACAAGATCTGCCAGGGCCGAGCCCAGTTCGCACAGACAGACGAACACACGTGAAACACAGCATAGCAGGGTGCTAGCGTGGGCGCTCTGACCTTCCCTATCCGTACTTCCACATGTCAGCTCAGTCCGAATCCAGCACTGGTGGTAGGGAAA
>NW_010430078.1:164632-171689 GCF_000710305.1 Buceros rhinoceros silvestris
GTTCACCGGTGGAGCTCGCATAGACAGAGCTGACAGGGGATTTGCAGCATCGCACAGGAAGGAGAAATCCCACAATTCGGGGCTGCAGTTGGTGAAGCTTCCTCCCTCCCTCGCCCTGAGCTGGCAGTGAGGAGTAGGGCAAGGAGACCTTCACAAGAGCAGAGAGTAGCAGTTTGTATATGGAATAAACTGCGCCATCAGGGAGGGGCGGGAGGCGTGTGCAGAAGAATTTAATGGGAAAAAAAGGAGAAATAGAGGAGAAAAGGGGAGCTATGGACCTGCTCAGTGAGAAGGAGCCATAGGGAGGTCTCCAAAGGAGGAACCGTCCGGGCTTTTCTGTGGTTTCAGCATTAGAGCAAACTCAGACAGAAGTGATCGGAACACAGCAGGGATTTTTCAAGAAGAAACCTGTGGGTGGGTCAAAGAGGACGTGAGTCAGAAAGAAGCGAGGTGAAATGCTGTCCAGCACGAAGGCGAGACGGCTCCGCTGTGGGAGAAGGGGAAGCTATCTGTGTGGGAAGCAGGTACTTGTCGGGGACCACCACCTCTTTTATAGAAGGGATTTGTCTCAGGCACTTGCCAGACAGGGGCTGGCCTGAACCTGTGCCTGCTTAGGTGCATGCAGCGAGTGCGCACCCATTTCAGCATCCCACGGGCCCTGCTGCCGTCTCCTCGAGGTGTGGGAGCATGGTGACCTGTCCCCAGTCCTGCTCCACAGGGACCTCTCGCACTGTCTTTGTACCCAGTCACCGCTCCCTCCCCACAATACTTCTCCCCTATGTCTGGTTAGTGGCTTTTGGCTGTTTTCTTCCGGTAGTAAAGCGCATCAGTGCCAGGGAAAGCAGCAGTCATCTCACACTCAGGAGTGGGTTTGGGGATGATCAAACACCCAGGGACCATTACCCCAAGCCTTGTGTGTGGGCTGGGGAGTGCTCACAGCTCAGCACACTGACCGGAGGGTGGCTTTTCCCTCCATAGGAAGGAAAACAGCCTGTGGGGAATTTCCAGCTCTCCTAGAAATCTCTTCCAGCTCTCATGTTCACACCAAGGGCTGTGGCTAAACAGATGAAGATTATCTTGGCTGAGAAATGTCTTTAATCAACATTTTCCACTTGTTTCGCTTACACCCGCTGCTCATAAACTCCCAGTACTCTGGAGTTCAAGCCATTACCTTCATCCCTATAATTAACTTTTTCTGAGGTCGACATAAATCACAGTGAACTCAAAGAAGTCATTCATTCTGTGGGGTTTCAGTCACTTCATATGATCAGCTTAATTCAGTCACGCTCTCAGACCCTGCGCTTTGATTTAGAAGACCTGTGATTATTAACTTCCAACTTTGCCACAGAACCCTTGTAAACTTAAACCAGTCACCTAGTTCAGGATTTCTCTCAGTTAGTTTAGAGAAGCCACGGTTAGATGGCTGGGTCTAAACCAGAGGCACAGGCAGCACACCGCAGCATTCCGGTTCAGAAGTGCTGAACAGCTTTTAACCAAATCTCCCGATCATGCCCATTTTTGATGCAGAACAACGTTGTTCTGCAACGTTTATTCCAGACCCTAACAAGAAAGAAAGGACCGGAAAAAGCCACCATTTCTTCAGATGGCTCCCTTCACAGTCAGAGGACAGAAACGGGCTCTGCAGAGGCATTCGCTGGACCTGCCCTGCGGATCATCTGCCCCGATTCTTCACTGAATAGTGAGATAATTAGATGGACTTAAACTTAGTTAGGGGGATTCTGAAGGCAGGGAAGGCAAATCTCAGCCTTGATCTGCCCATACCTTATCTTCTCAACCCAAGCAGCTGAGTCCCCCTCCCTGGAGGGTTTTACAGGGCTGTGCAGATGCAATACTTGAGGGACAGGGTTAGTGGAGATCTGGCAGTGCTGGGGGAACGGGAGGACTTCATGATCTCAAAGGTCTTTTCCAACCCAAGCCATTCTGTGAGTTGGTGCTTCTATGCATATGGGTAAAAAGCACAAAAGTAGACTGGTGACACTGGTGTGTCTGTGCCAGCTGCTGGCAGAACACTCACTCATTTCATCTGTGATCTCCAGATGTTTCCCTAGTACAAATACAAATGCAAGTGAATTTTCCATAGTCATCTTCATGGAGCTGGCCTTGTCTTTACTTGGCAAACCTCCCACGGTAGTCACCAGGACTCTAAATCCGGACAGGAGCCAAACCTGACTAGGGATTATTCACTGAACTCCATCAATAAGGAATTCAATAAAGCCAGATACGCACAGATGTAACTACAGCAAGGAGCTGCCTACCCAGAGCTGAGACATCCATCAGTCCTTGAGGGAACCGGCGGGTCATTACACGTAGCAGAATAATCCTAGCTTGACTCAGAAAGGGTTATTATTTTATTCTTGCAACCTATGATCATGTATTGTGAGGAATAATGCTCCGTTACAATGAAACATAATACGTCGCATCTCACACTTCCTGCGCCATGAGATTCCTTAGCACGAGGCAATATGATATTCTTATGTCAGAGTGTATTTTTACAACACCATTACGAAAAGGCATTATTATTTAACAAACTGATTTCTGTTTTCATAAACACAAAATAGAATTATTTTTCACAGTGGGTTATTTTTGCCCATTTGTTGTTAAAAAGCAGATTAGATGCCAACTGGTGGAATACCCAGTCTGAATTTATAGTAGGCAATTACAAGATCGTTTTCCAAATACCTCTGGTTAATTTTCTGGGTCTTCCATTAGCTAAGCTTTAAGCTAGCTAAGGATATCACAACTGATACAATTTTAAGCCTAACGTAGGCAAACATCAATCTTATTCCAGTATTTAATGAAAAAAATGTGAGCACAAGTTTCGTCAGGGGTTTTAAGATTTCCTTTCTTCATTGAAAATACCATGGTTCAGTGTCCATCCCTCTAATACAGAAGCTGAATGAATAAATATAATTTTTTTTTTTTTTATGATTCAGAGGGCTTCACATTACGTGTTCTCAAGGACTGTTTCTGGGAAGGTCTATTCATACATCTTATAACCATAAATCTTCCAGTCTCTTCCACAGTGAGTGTCCATCACCAATTCTTCTCGGGGAAAGAATAAATGAGGGTAATTTCTATGGCACGGTTTCTCACATCGAATGATCTCCAAGTCACATTCCTGTTATTCAAATTTCAACCTTAGTACCTCGGTTTCACTTTGACCGAGGGTTAATGTAAGAATGGAAACTCCTCACTCAACCTAATCATATTGAAAACATTTTTTCCCTCCAATGGTAACTGACTCCTTTATTGTTCTGTTCCTGCAGATGATGTAAGAGGGTTTGAGCTGGGACTTTTTTCTCCTTGGACTTCAAAAGCTCAATCAGTTTGATGTTTTTGAACACACTGAGGCCAGTTTTAATCTGACCCTCAGCTGGCCTGAACGAACACAATTACAAGAATTAAGATAATTGACAGCAATTGAGATTGAGCTACTTTATGTCAGTGAGGGCTCAATGTGAGCTAGCAAATGACTTAACTCACAAAAATATTGTACTCACAAAAATTGTACAAAAAGAAAATCAGGGAAAGTCGCCTGGTAGACAGAAAAAAGCAACTACAAACGATTGACTCAGAAAACGTGCTTGTTCTAGTATCACATAAGATGTCACAAACATGGAGCCCTATGATGCCGTTTTCTAGTCAAAAGAGAGAAAAAGAATATTGTCTTAAGTAGAAAAACAATCAGAAAAAGCTCTTGGCTTCCCCCATGTCCGTTTTAACGTGGCACGGTTTTTAAAATGATTCTATGACTATGAAAAAGTTCTTGTAACTTTTTGAAGTCTTATTCCCATGTATTACATATATCTAATGGTGAAAAAATTTCCACAGATTCATTAATTTACAGCTAGAAGGTGCCTCATGATCATCTAACCTGATTTTGCATGGACTCACCACAGAACCCCCCTCTGTTAATTCTTGCTTCAAGTTTAAGAGCTAAGTGATGTTGTCAACCAGTGAAGTAGGAAATGCTGAAGGGAATCTCTGTGCGGTATAATTGCACCGTGTATTTCACTTGCAGTATTTAGAAGGCTCTGCATTTGTGGATTCTCAAACTAGATTTGCCACTGACAAATAGGGCACATGAGCACTCAGCAACCAGAGCCGCCCAGGACGCTGTCAAGAGCCTGGTGATCATTCTAAAAGGCAGCTGGATGAAAAATGACTATTTTCTAATATTTATGCTTCAAAAAATTACTCCAATGAAGAGTAAATCAAAGGAGACAAATTTTAAAATACATAATTCTTGGAACTTTAATGCTTAAATTAACGTACTCTTTGGTGCTTTTTGCTTAATAGTGGATACTACTGCTATTAAGAAATTTCAAAAAGGAGATAAATGAGTGAGCAGCCCAGCACATGAGCAGCCCAGAGTGTCTTTCATCATTGTATCAGCATTTAAATCCCAAAGGAACACTTTTTCTTGCTATGCCTTCATCTTTCTGCAACCTTTTCCAAGGAGAGTGGGTGGCTCGTCCTGTGTCCTTGATACCAAACTCAATATATCACAGAAGGATATAGAGCAAGGAACGGCATTTCATCACGGTTCTTCAAAAATTACACACTTTGACCTAGAAAAACATTGTATAGCCCATGTCTTTGCTGCTATAACGTCACAATAAAACCAAGGCAAACTTTGTCTGCAGTAACTCCCAAGGGATCACTGTCATGACTAGAGCAGAGGGGTCTGCGCGGGACCTTTCCACAGGGGCAGACTGCAAACTCTTGGTGGTGTCAGGCACAGAGAGCACTGCTCCCCAGCACGGACGAGCCAGCAGTTCACAGCAACCCCTTACGCTGTTGACGGTAAGCCCTGGTCTGTCTGCAAATCACACACTGTTCACAGATCCGTGTGCAGTGCTCAAACCCTGCGCTGCCCACGGTGAGGGATCTGCACAGGCTCCAGGTCCAGTCAGATCTGTGTCTTTGTCTTTGCAGAACACTGCCGCCTTCTCGGCTGTGTTCTCCCACTTTGGGAACGTGAAATGGCAATCCGGGGGCTTCGCGGTGCAGTTGCTGAAATTCAGAACTCTGCAGGACTCACCCAGATGAAGCTTTGCGTAGAAATGAGGTCTGTGCAGGGACCTATGACAAGCACAGAACAGAGAAAGCAAAGCCCTTAGACCAACACTGCTGTCGCCACACACATGATGATGCTGTGTGGGCTCAGCACCACCATCTTGATGCCCAGGTCCGCGGACCGATGATGCCTTTGCTCAGTGCTGGTTCAGCTGGCTGCTGTTCCATCCACACGTCTGTTGGAACAGCAGGCTGCACACATAGTCAATAAAATCACAACTTTCAAGGAAATAACCAGATTCTTCTGTATAACTCTGCTGCAGCCGGCTGGAGTTTACCTGTGAGCCTAATTCAGAGGTCAGCATAGAAACAGTGGCACAAGAGGAGCGGGAAGGAATGCCTCCACATTCTCGTCAAACCATAGAGGAGAAATCCCTGACAAACCTTCTGCGCTACTCGCTGGCATGGCACTGTCAATGACTTGGTTGCTCTATTTGTGATCCGGGAGGTGATGCTGGTCTATGGGGAAAGGAGTGTCTTCCAAGATGCTGCAGAGCAGCTGAAAGGACAATGATCAGGAAAAAAAATTATAAAAGAAGGGGAACAATAAAAAGAAATGGCTGAAACCCCACAGCTCTTTAGAGAACTCCCATACAGATTCTTACAGCTTCTTACCAGAATTGCCCTTTTCCTCATTGCACCTTCATACGGGCACTAACAGCACGTGGACTGGCATTTCCAGAGAAGAAAAGTGCTAGCGGGCACCCAGGGCCTGTCGGTTGAGATCCCCGAGGAACTGGTGGGCTTATAGGTAGACTGCTCAAGTCCAGTCTGGACCCAGAACACGGCTGCACCAGTGCTAGAGGCACCTTGCCACCCCAGAGGGACCCCTGGCTCATGAGTCGTGCCGTGGGGCATGGCTTGTGTCCGTGTCGGCCCAGGGTCCCCTTTCCTGGAGCAGAGCTGCCAGGACACTGGGGGTCATGCGGCTTTTTTTGTCAGCTGTGTATAGCTGAAAGCATCTGCAAGCTCGGAAGGACTGAGAGATGGAGACCTGAACCTATCCTGGTCTCATCTGCACTGTTTATCAGGAGTGGTGCTCTACGCAGAATTTGCCCAGAAGCAGAGGGAGGTTCTGCCTCAGAAGCAGCTGATTGAACCCAAAAGGGAGCCGGGGAGTGTGCTGCCGCTCAGGAGCGTGGCTGAAGTGCACTAGACTCGGGAGAAATCCGGGGAGCTGAATTATTTGGCATTGTATAACACCACCTGCCTTCGACCACGTGGGCCAGCCAGTTCATCTCAGGGAGCTCGCTGCTTTCTGCTTTTCCCACTACAGGCAATTAATGATGTTTGGATAAAATAGTTCTTCTAAGCAGGAAAATTTGCAACTTCCCACCTTACCAGGGGGTACACAGCAAAGGGACGGTGGGCTCGGGCTCGGGGTAAGTGTGATAGCAGCTGATGTACACCACCGTAAAGTCTTGATTTAATCAGCCTGCATTTAATCTGACCACAAGCTGTTAGCTGTTCGTGGCTATCCCAAGGTGTCTGTCAAAGCCAGCGTTTGATGAAAGGCAGGCTGGCTGGCTGGGAAAAGCTGCCAGAAGGAGATCATTACATCCAAACCTCGTTTAAACGGTGGTTCCTCTTACCAGGAAGCTGATTTGATATGCTTTGCTCTGATCCCCGCCTCTGGCAGAATTTGCCATTCAAAACCAAGAAAAGAAGGGATCAGAAACTCCTTCTCTTGTGTCCTCTGCACAACAGATTTGAGCATCCTTTAGGAAAAATCAGCCTGCTTTTAGATGTGCCAGCTCGGATGCTAGATGTGCTCTAGCTGCAAAAGCAGGCTCTTTGTAGGGTTTTTTATCTTGCTTTCTAGCAAAAATTGAGCTTTTGCTAGACATCATGCTGCCATAGCTGAACTGCTTCTGGTTTTAATTGCTTGTTTAAAGGTAGTTTACATATTTCTACAGTGGACTACGATCTACAGGGCAGACAAGTCCTTCATCTCTTT